>NC_043990.1:23562198-23564698 GCF_902150065.1 Myripristis murdjan | reverse complement strand
AATAAAGAGGAAAAATGAAAGTAGACAAAAAAAAGGATGCAAAACCAAAAAGAGGTGAGAAGAGTCATAATGGAAAAAATGAACAAGGAAAAAGCAGCAGGTCAGGAAAGGTGGCAGGAAACAAGCAAAGAAACAGGAAAAGGAGGGGAGGAAGCAAGGAGCGAAGAGAAAAAATGGAAATGGGGGAGGGGGGGGTAAAGCAAGAAAAGGAAGTAAAGAAGAAGGTAAGGACAACAAGAGCAGATGAAAGCAGTGAGGCCTCACCTTGCGGAGACTGTCCAGTATCTGCAGTGCAGGGTTCAGCACCGTCTCCTCCCACCTCGACACATCTGTCACATCCAGGCCGTACACTGCTGGCACGCAGTCTCCTGGTCCTGCACACACACACACACACACACACACACACACACACACACACACACACACACACACACACACACACACACACACACACACACACACACACACACACACACACACACACACACGTTAAAAGATAAACAGAAATATCATCAGACTGCACCTCTGACAGCACACAGTAACAAAGACTGTAGCCTCTGTCTATATAAACGTAATCAGGGTTGGGTCAATATGGAGTTTTCGAGGCTGATGCAATACTGATATTCGCAGATTGATGCTACTAATAGGCAATTTGGTGCTAATATCCGATCATTAATTTGACCATTTCAGTATTTCAGCATTTCAGTAATCCAACCCGGAGGCTCCAGCATGAACCCAGCGCACACTGGGAGTTTATTGGAGCAGCGGCGTGTTGGAGAGCGGCCGCACCCTGAAGCTCCGTCAACCTGCTGACTCACACTGGCTCGATAATGTCTCTCTCTCTCCCTCTCTCCCTCTCTCTCTCTTTCGCTCCCTCCTTCCTCCCACCCTTTTCTCTTCTTTGTGCTCTGTCTTTCTCTCTCTCTCCTCCTTCCTTGCCATCGGTCTCACTTTGGCTTTCACTCACCCTCTGATTCTCTCTCTCTCTCTCTCTCTCTCTCTCTCTCTCTCTCGCTCTCTCTCTCCTCCACCCCCATGTTTCTATTTTGCCACAGTCAGCAGTCTCCGGGCCAAGCCTCAGCACTAAACAGTAGCAGCACCAGTCCCTGCCTGCTTGTCTGTCTATCTGCATGCCCGTCTGCAAGAGTCACTGCCCTGCATTGATTGGAAACACACACACACACACACACACACACACAGAGTGAGAGAGAGAGAGAAAGGAACTGTGCATAGTGGAGGGTGACTTGAATAGTAGGAATAACAGGTGCAACTATTTTCAGACTTTATATATACAGAACGATAACCATATGGAGTGTTTATGAGAACAGTGTCACCAAGTGGTTTTTTTTAGATGAATAAAATGTGAGCTATAAATAAAACGATAACATTAAGAAGAAAATACGGAAATTACAAAAAGATCGAATGCATAGAATGAGAAAAAAAAATAACAGACAAAATCTTAAAAGTATGAAAAGTGAACAGTGAAAGGCAGCACTGTGTTGGGAAGCTTCTTGCTGGGAGTCGCTCTGCACATAACATCATATACACCAGTTAAAAGTAACTACACACACACACGCACAGGTAAATTGATCCTATTAACCTGTAAGGCTCAGCTAGCCAACTCAATTATGGCTTAATCTTTTGCACACACACATAAGCAAATGTGCAGGAAGGCAGCAGACACCCTATGGGCCGCAGTTACTGACTCGACTGTCTGGGACTCCATTATCAGACATGAACATAACAACACAAGCGTATTACTGTTCATCTCCTACAACTGCGTTATTGTACTGCGTCCGTCAGAGAAATGAGTGTGTGTTTGTGGAGTGGACGAGGCTTGGGGAACAATGTCGGGCTTCACACAGCTCTGCCTGAGAGCTATAAACCTAAATGTTGCGTTTCCGAGTCCTCGGCAAGAGCCACATTTACACTGTCTCTGGTCTGAGTTGACATGCATAGCTGGTTTAATCGACAGCCAGCCACTTAAACATTTCACGCATTTCTTTCACTGCTCCTTCAGTTTGTCAGTAGCAGCTGTACTTCACTGAATGGCCGAGAGAGAGCGTGAACAATGACGAACACAAAACCCGTTAAAGTCAAGTTATTAGCTTTTTTTTGCGGTTTTGGACCCCAAGTTGACTCGGACCCACACCTGCAGGGACTTTGCCCTTGAGACACGGATATGTTGAGATTTTTGGTTCGTGTTAATTATGGAAATGTCAAGTGTCAGGCTTGTCAAATAGGCCGAAAGTGGTGAGATCAAAACATCAACACTCATACAAGTTAATGTGTCACAGTGAAGTCTAAGGTATTAATCCTTTGAAACCTGAGCAAACTGACTTGATTTCTTTCAAAAAAAAAATATGGAGAAAAAGGCGATTTGCAAATTAGCCAAAAAAAAAAAAAAAAATCAAAATAGAAAATTATCAATAAATAAATAAATATTAAAAATTAAAAAGAAAATGACCAGAAAATTTGAAAAAAAAAATAAATAAATAAT
>NC_043990.1:23432198-23557198 GCF_902150065.1 Myripristis murdjan | reverse complement strand
CGGTGGCGGCTTGTGCATACTGCAGCACCCGCCACTCTGGCAGGTAACCAGCCATTCCAGTTCACTGCTGAACTCTGGGCTGTTTTACTGGAAGGTGCGAGAGACTCGATCATGGAAACAGTGAAAGAAGCAGTGAAGGCTTTCAGCTGCAGGTGCACACCCGGCGAGGAATTTTGAAATTTTATCTGTTCTCTAACATCACTGCGGCTCGCCCACGCTGCGGAAAATCCAATCCAAACTTGTGTTATAGAATAAATTTCCATAATTTAAATATAGACGACTATCAGAAACTCTGCTGCGTTTTAGGAAACAGACAGTGTCAACCTGAGAGAGAGAGAGAGGTTTGACATCAGTTATCATGACATCAGTGACTACAAATGAGACGACCGCAGTCATCTTCAGACGTTTCGGTGGTTGCAGAAAATTTAAGGTCTTCCGCTTAATCAGCTTTGCAAGATGCTTGCGGTGTGGCAACAGGTTCGGTTCATCTCTGACTCAGTGATATCACTACTACGATCGGTGGAAAACACTCAAAATTCTCTGCTGATTTGCATGTTTTTGCACCATCACCGTTTCGCATATGGAAAACTAAACCGTTAAAAATATGCAAATACGACAGGGGCTGTGGATGTATGACACAAAAAAAAACCTTAGGAGATTAAAAATGAAACAAAACACTCAAGTGGCGCATTTCCGAACAGCAAAATGCAAAGAGGAAACACATAAACAACCGTGAATAAACTGAGACTGGGTTCAGTGCACCTCAAATAAAATGAAGATGCTAATTTTGTTTGAGAATAAATTACTGAAATTATACATATTGCATACAAAAAGACTATTATTCTTATTCATTTGTCCATTTTAAAGAAAATCACTTTTTATGTTGATTGTATTGGAAGTGATATAAAGTGAGACACTGCCCAATCTCGGTGTGCATGCACAAGCACACGCATATGAATACGCACACACACACACACACACACACACACACACTACTCTATATACCCATATACCCCGGATAAACACCATAATACGGTGGGTGAGAGGGTTTATTATGTGTTTAATGGAGTGTGTGAATCTCATCTTGTTAAAGAGACCACTGATTACTAAGGCACTGGACTGCAGAGGACACACAGACACACACACACACACACACACACACACACAGTGTGGGCTGGGCAGAGGGTACTCACGCTTAAGGAAGCGGTTGCGGACCCATTTATTCTGCTTGCGGGCGTAACGCCTCGTAGCAATCTTCAAAGCTTCAATACCTGGAGAAATTCAGAGGAAGGGGGGCGTTATCGATCGAGAATACCAAGGGGACACAGAATGAAATTCAGAGGGTCGATTTTTCTGGCTGATCAGTGATCAGTCAACCAGTCCACCGATCGATGAATCTAAATCCGTCTCTGTGACTTTGGCGGGGTATTTTCTGACCTTTGTCTCGGAGTGTGTCTCTCTCCTGCTGGGTGGTGTGTTCAGGAGCAGTCAAGTAGTCATGAAACTCCTTGAAACCAATCGACTGGAAGATCCCATGTTGATAGTCCTGACTGAGAGGAGAGGAGAGGAGGAGTGAGATATACCATCTATCCATGAAGAAATATTATCCATCTATAAAAAAAAAAACAGTTTCCATCTGTCTCCAACTTGACATTTCTAGGCACCCAATGGCGATTAATTTCAGCCACTCCTTATCTCTGCCTCTCTCTCTGAATAAGGAATATCAGTCTGAGCAGACTTGACGCCCTTTGGGGGACGAAGTGACAGACTGACATTCAGTGAACTCCGTGGCCCCGACAGAGGGACCCACGGGTGCCAGGCCTGACCGGGGTGACAGCAGGCAGGGGCGCACAGCGGGGCAGAGGGCTGGAGCTCGTCGAGCCAGACAGACGACAGGGAGAAGAAATTATTTAAGCCAAGGCAACATCACCCCATTTTTAGCATCTTTGCTGGTTCCAGCCCAAACTAAATCTTTCAGATATACATAACTGCTCAAAGATTAATGTAAATATAAAGTCTGATGCCATAAGTATTTTCAGAAATTTGAGAGATTGCAAAAGTGATGCTGCTCAGCCACGGTGGCCATATTCCTTATTTCCCAGAATTAGAATTTAATACAGTTCTTCCCTCACATCAATTAAGCAAACAATGATGAGGCTGAAACAATATGTTGCAAAATATGTTTTGATGGAAAACAAGGAACAACTGTTCAGATCATGATGTACACGAGTGATGCTATGTGAACAAATACAATGGATTCGTGAATGAAATTGTAATTTTATTGTATCCCGTTACACAATATCAGTGAATTTGCCTTTATATGGCGATCTGAACAGTTTATGATCTGTCTCAGCCATTTAAACTAAAGTGCAGACATATTTTTAATCCTAACGCAGTTCGGCACTGGAAGGGAAAACCCATTTGCTCGCAATGGCAGAGAGACGATTTACGGCCACATCCGATTTTTGCAACAGCTCCAATTCTGAAAATGTTCAGGTCATCAAATTGTGCACGTGCTGGGCAAACCTCTATCATCTTTTACAGACTTTTTACAGACTAATACAATAATCTTTTATTTCTTTTTACCTCCCCTTTATGGTTTCCTTAAAGGCTTGTTGGCCTGCTTTTATGTGTCTAACCCTGCGTTTACAGCTTTTACTCTCATTTCATCTTTTTTTTTTTAACTCCTTTGAAAAGCACTTTCAAAACTTAGATTTTGAAAGTTTTTCTTTTTTTTCTTTCTTTTTTTTTTTTTTTAAATAGAACTTATTGCTGTAATAAGTCCTTAAGTTATAGATGTATAAACTGAACAATGGGCTGGAAAAACAGAAATAAATCTGGCTAGATGGGCAGAGAGACAGACAGAAATTTGAGAATAGGGACAGAGCACAGGAAATGCAGTCGATGGAGGAGAAAGAGAGAGAGAGAGAGAGAGAGAGACACAGAGAGGGAGAGAGAGAGAGAGAGAGAGAGAGAGAGAGAGAGGAAGAAGAGAGGGAGGGAGAGATTTGACCTTGATGTCTGGCCACAGCAGTCAGGGATGGAGACATGAGGGGAGGGCGAGAGAGAGAGAGGGGAAGAGAGAGAGAGAGGATAAAAGTGCTTGGGTGATCAGATTGTTAGGTGATGCAGAGAGGGCAATGGTGGTAGAGGTGGAGGGAGAGAGAAAGAGAGAGAGAGAAAGAGGGAGAGAGAGCAGAGGAGGAGGAGGGACGGGCTGCTGGCGGATGAAGTGGCATGGGGTGATGGGGTGATGAAAGGAAGGAGCGAGGAAAGCAAGGAGTTGGCGGCATCCAGGGCACCATGCCACCAATGCATCAATTCCCCGCAGCCACGCCCCATCATTCAATTACGCGCACGCGCAGGCACACACACACACACACACACACACACACACAGACACATATCAATATGTCACGCAAAAGAGACCTACACAGCACTATCTGTCCACCCATCCTTTTCCTCTCTGCAGCTATTAGTGAAGCCCACACAGCAGCACATGCATAGCAGCCTTTTATACCAAATCCAATTGTGAGCATCCGTACAAAAGTCCTTTCAAACTGGATGAGTGTTACTGGGAGAGGCTCTGTGATTACCGCAATTACTAACCACCACACACAGCTTCAGTCTTGTATGAATCTGCCATGTGTGTAAGTTTTTGAAATTAAAAAAAAAAAAAAAAAAAAAAAAGTGTCAAATGTTTTTCATCACAGTCAGAAATAAAGTGACAAAGCCACATCACTGATACAAAAGAGGAATAAAAATCCAAATGAGGAATAAAGCAAAGCAAGCCCTTCAAAGACTGAAATCTCAAATGTGATGAGCTTTATTTCTCGTGTAACAGTAGATAATTAGAGAATGTAAAACCACTGCAGACAATGGGACACTTCCTCATGCAGTGCAAAATGTGTGTGTGTGTATTCAATCAGTGTGTGCATTTAAGTGGAAGTGTAGATAATGATTTTTTTACATCCAGGCTACAAGCGGTAATTCAGGGAAAATCACAGAGATCCTCTAACCTGCCCTAATGGTCCTTGGTATTACACGCACCATGGAAAAATTACATTACAGAAGCGCCCCTTGTGAACTTAATTAAGTTCAAAGAGGGCAAAATACTTGCGAGAAAAGCTCATCCAATCAGTTGAGTCTTATGTAAGGACCTCAGACAGTCTCCGTGTTTTGTTAAACACGCCTTTAGGATAACTAAATTCATTCAAATTGCTCGTGCCCTGGACGCAAATGTATATGGCCAAGATTTTACAGTTTGTCACGTCCTGATTCAGCAAAAGAAAATATTATGTTTCCAATTTTTCATGACAGAAAGACAACAGAAATTGCACACTGAGAAAAGGAACAAGAAATTGTGAAATACCTGGAGATTACTGACAGTTTGATTCAGGGTTTGTATTATCAGGGGAGCTCTGGCATCACCCAAAAGCAGGTAAGTGGTGGGCGAACTGTAAGCTGGCACACTTCCGCTATTTATGCTGGAATTCGACAAATTACAGACAAGGCCAGTTCACTCAGTATTAAAATCACCAATGACAGCTCTCTCTGGAGGCCATAAATATTACAAGAGGAAGTCAGTTACCATATTTTTGTCTATGCACAATTTTTATTTCAGTCATTCCTCTTAAATAACCACAACCGTGAGCCATAATAATCCATGGATATTCCTCAGAATATCAAAAAAAAGGCATAAGTCTCTTCATGTACCTTCATATCTGTGACAACACTCGATCCTGAAACGTGTTGCACGCCTCTTGTAACAGAGATACAAAGTGTGCAAGTCAGTAATTGCATGAAACACCAGATGTCAATCTGGACTAGATTAAAATTACCTCAGGACTTTGGCACTAACTCAAAATCTAGAGGGTAATTTCAGACTGAATTTTTCACCAGTCGGCTACAGAGAGGCAGTGATTGGTTTGTTATGGTCAGGGTGAGAATCCTGGGGTTTTGAGGTAATAACTACCAGTCACCAGACATCTCCTGATAATATTAACTCCATCTGGAGAGGCCTTATCTCTGCAATTATTAAAAATCACTGGACGTCCCAAAGACATAACAGTCCCTTGTGAACTGCACTCGCAACAGCGCGGCTGCGACTAAATTGGTCTGCGGGCCCCTGGGAAACAGCGGCGCGCAGAGTGACCTGTCGGAGCATGAAGGACAAATAAATAGCTGGATAGCTGCTCGGCTGAGTTCACTCCACTGCTATCACACTGGTTATACAGAGGAGGGGAGTTATCTTTGGATTAGGCATTACTCAGAGGAACTTCTGGATGATTCACGTGGATAGGAGGATGAGAATATAATCTTGATCTTGCTAGAAGGATCCTGACCTCTTTGCCTTTAATCGTTTGGTAACCACAACAACACGCCCAAAATGCCAAAAGGAAATGCTTAGTGAGGCTGAGCATCAGACAACCTGTGCCATCAGGGTGTCTGGCATGTTTGGCTGCTGTTTGTTTTTTACCTTTGGTCCTGGACTTTCTGCTGATTGTAGCGCAAATGAAAGTCTCTGAGCTCCTCTATCAGTCCCAGAGACAACATCTCATCGACACGGGCGTCCAGCCGCTTGTCTAGAGCTGCAGGACGGAGGGATGGAGGGACGGAGGGAGGAGAGAGAGCCAGACATTTAATGAAACGAGACAGACACACAAACCAAAAGAGGTGCAGCACTTCCTATTGAAGCTCTCTTATTAATATTGACATTTCTGTTGCTTTGGGAAAGAGGGATTACTGTGAAATAGAAATCCATATGATCCTCTCCTCCCGTACCGTCCATGTCTGCATGCAGCCAGAAGATGCAGGGGTCTGGGTACCTCAGCGGCCCCCCCAGCCCGTCGCCTCCCTCCTGCCCCCTCTGCTTCTCCAGCCAATGGCTATGAGGGACGCCCGTCTCCTCGTGCACCTGTAGGCTCCTGCAAATGACAATTATGCAAGTGATGACGAGGAAATGCTCCTCTCATAGTGCAGCTTTAGCACATGAGATAAACGGTCTAGAGATCAGAAGAAGAAAGGTACAAGAGAAGGTATAAAAATTAACCATGACCAAGGCTGCACAAAAACTGCTGCTGTATCGTATCCACTCCAAACACATGTGCTGCCAGTTGCTTCTCAGCGTCACCAGTGGCACGTTGTGTTCACCCTGCACTCGACAAAGTTTGAGACGAGACTCAAATTCACACCAGACTCTTTTCGTCATGCCCGGCTGCTCTCGGAGGTTATGGGAAAAAAAAAAAAAAAAAAAGATGATTCCTGTCGCCTCCTGTCAGCTGGAGGAACGAGGCAACCATCAACAGATCACAGTGTGTTGACTGAAACACGTCATCTGTGCGTGTGTGTGTGTTTGCGTGTGAAGTAAACAGATACTTGTCCTGTCAACGTAGATTGGGTGGTGCCTTGTATAGTTTGACAGTCACAGAGCGTGAAAGCCGTTTAGCACCTCGCACAAATCAGAGAAAGCTCAAAAGCATTGTCATGTCACTCATATGCGCGCGCGCGCACACACACACACACACACACACACACACACACACACACACACACCAAATTACAAGAAAGAAAAAGCAGCCTCCTAAACCATCTTACTCAAGTAAAAGTATTGCTAATTTACTGAAAAGTAAAATTACTAGGATAAAAATCTAAGACTAACAAAGCAAACAATTTGTAAGGGTAATTTACTTATAAAGACATCTGTTATTATGCCTAACACTATCACAATGGTGTTATTTTTGCTACAAGCTATCAGACTAGCCAGCGAGGTAGCACAGTTAATAAATAAAGTATATGTATACATTAAAAACTGACTTAAAGAAACCCTCTGCTGACTCTAATGGAGGGGGATTCTAATTCATGTCATTGGTAACAGTTTGTGTTTAACTTGCTTTTTCATGTCAAGATGGCTGCTGTGAAAAGGCTCTCCAATGACAGCATGCAGGCTCTCACCTTGCGATCTTACGTGTGTCGTTAGGGTGCAACATGGCGGCCATTTCGGGGTCCACCTCCGCCAGTCGCTTATGCAGCTCCGCTCCTCCCAGTTTCTCTAGCTCCTCCTTCCTGTCCGTTGCCCCGCCTTCTTCTTTCTCCTTCCCCGACTCCTTGTCCTCCTGCTGCGAGGGGCATTTCATTTGATGGTTCAGACATTTGTTCAAAAAAAAAAAAAAAAAAAAAAAAAAAAAAAAAAAAAACGAAAGCCGCCTTCAAGTGCTCTTTGTAAGATTCCCATTAACACGACTGGCACATGCTCACATCAGCTGGAAAATGAAGTGGGTGAACAGGAAAGTAAAGTAGCTAAAAGTCTTCAAAAAGTAACATATTAATCTGTAAATTAAAAATATATATATATGTTCAGTCTTATGATAGGCTGAGTTAGTGTTGTGGCTCGAAACATGCACGATAAAAGTAGCATTAAATTTGGTTGTATTCACCTTTAATGGTCACCATTTCCAGATACTAATGCATTGTTTACCCCCGAGTTGGATACATCAGAGCTTTCAGGAAAAAATAGTTTCCTGGTAGTAATTCCAAGTTGGACACTGACGTCCCACATGTTGGAAGACGGTACTCAGAGTAAGTGAATACCACTTAAACAGAAGGTTTGAGTGCATTTAATGAATGAATAAATGAATACAAGCAGTTTTTGGAGGCTGTTTTTTTTTTTCCTTTCGAAGTCAAGAGGCTCAGAACGACTTGGTGCTGCAGCAACAGCATTAAACGAAGAGGAGAGAGCGCACGTCAGCCATGTCATTAATGTTTTAATTAAATCGTTACACGGCTTCCATGCTCGAGCCATTTTTCCCCTTCAAGACACACACAGTAAACTTGATATCTCAGCAACTTTGGTATCAAAAAAGTCACACTTTCTCGATCATATATACACCACTTAATTGGGCTACGCTGGTGTGTGTTGAATACCAAATGACAACACACTGAAGGCAGGGTAACGTGGCCTACTGTGGTGCTTCAGATAACGTTTATTTTATCAGTAGTGCTTTAGTTGGAGTTTGGATTTGAGAGAGAGAGTTGGAAGACGAAGGAGGTGTGAGGCAAGAAGGAGGAGGACAAAAAGAAAGAGAGAGACCAAGAGAGATCATATGTTTTAAGAAAAAAAAGGGAATGAAATTCGATGGTACCCACCCCTGTGTCCACCAGGACTTTCCACAGTAGAGACTCGATGTAATAGTTCGTCCCTCCCACGATGATTGGCAGCTTGTCTCTGCTGTGCATGTCTTCTATGTTGAAGTGTGTTAAGGAGGAAAACAGATCTTTGAACACTGTGTGCACTGCAAAAACGCAAAATCTTACCAAGATTATTTGTCTTATTTCAAGTCAAAAATGTCTTATTTCTAGTCAAAATATCTCATTACACTTAAAATAAGACATGATCACCTCAGAAGTAAATTGTTTTTAGACAATTTTCACTTGTTTCAAGTGAAATTTTGTTTGTTTCATTGGCAAAATTTGCCAGTGGAAAAAGTGAAAATTCACTTGAAATAAGTGAAAATTAGCTAGAAACAAGAAACAAATTTTGCCATTTTTGACTTGAAATAAGACAAATAATCTTGGTAAGATTTTGATTTTTTGCAGTGTTTAACCCTAACTGCTCTGTGCATGGACACAGCATGACCTAAACACTGACAGCAGAATAATGAAATCGTCTAGTGGCCTAGTTAAAGGTCAATATTAGGCTGCAACACTGGCCCCCACCCAATGAAACTGGTAGGGGGGGAAATGTGTGTCAGTGTTAATGCATTTGTTCGTCTGTTCATCACAACGGCATAACTTCCAAACAGGTTCTGGTCAGGGTCCAAGGAGGAAGTGTTGAAGTTTTTGTGCCCTTTGGCTTGCGGTGTGTAGCTGCTGACGAGTTGGCCGACACACAGCGTGGGTGTGGCCCACCATGCAAAGTCTCACAACACCCCGATGGATTAGCGCAAAACCACAAACCTTTGGCGCGAGGAGCAATGTATTGTCTTCTCACGCTGATCGGGCCACGCCCACTTCAGTTGTTGTGCAGTTTTTGTACAGAAAACGTGTTTGTTTTAAAAATGGATTTTTAAAATGGCAATATCAAGTTCATGATTCACTCTCAGTGGAATTCTCCTTTTTTTGTCAGCAGAGTGTAATCTAGCCGGTAAGTGATCCCCTCCTCTGTTCTGGTCATTCAATAAGACTCTAGGTGAGGTAACTGCTACACCCCAGTCTCTCTCCCTCTTCTTATCTCAAAGTTCAGTGTCTCTGAGGAAGAGGGCTCCACCAATAAACCGGGTCAATATTGGCCTTGTATTAAAAATTCAATATTGGCCAGTTGAGTTTGGTCCACTTCCAATATCAGGGCAAATATATCGACACCAGCAGAAAAATTTCAAACTCCACAGAGCATGCAGTAGAGGAGCTTGTGTGCCACACCTTATTTACTCTCTCCCTCTCCCTCTCTCTCTCTCTGTCATGTCTTTGCTTGTCCCCCACCTTTCCTTTCACTCATCCTTCCATCCTCCTCTCCATTCCTCACCCATCCATCCTCCCTGCGTCCCTCAAACAGGGATAATTAAATAACCACTCAGACAAGATAAGTCTCATCAGCCATCATCACTCACATCCTCCCTCGTTGTCCCTCTTGCACGCACACACGCACGCATACACACACACAAAACAACCCCCCCCCCCACCCCACCCCACCCCGCATCACTGTGCTCTTGGAGGAAAAGAGGAGAAGATGGGAAAGAGATTGAGAACAGGAGGATCGCACACAAGTGGCGAGGGAGGGAAAACAGAAAAAGGGTTGGAGAAGAAATTGGGGGGTGGGGGTGAGGGAGAGCCTGGAGACAAGAAGAGAGAGATATGAGAGAGAGATGGAGAGAGAGGGGGGAAAGAGGAGGGAGTTTTGTGTGAGTGGCATGTTAAGTGAACGTTGATGGTGGATGATGCGACGATGCGACCGTCTCTAAACCTCTCAAGACTGTCAGCCCTTCCCGATTACTGTACCTCCTCTTTTCTCAGCCTGTTTCCTCTCTATCTCCTCTTTTCTCAGCCTGTCTCCACTCTCTGGCTGCACTTTTCCTACGTCTCTTTCCTCTCTATCCCCACTTTGCCGTCTTTTCTGCCTCACAGACTCAAACCCACCACACTGCCTCTTTCCACTCTAATCTGTATTCATCTCTTTCCATTTCTCTCTCTCTTCCTACCAGCATGCTGGAGCGGCGCTGAGCCTATTCTTAGAGCTACCGCAGCCCCTCGCCGCACTGGAGAGTGTGAGTGTGTGGGTGCGAGAATGCGCATGCATGCGTGTGAGTGTGTGTACGTGTGCGCACGCCTTCCTGATCTATTAATACCTTCTCTAGTTATCGCCTTCTCTCTCCACATCTGTGTGACGGCCAGTGTCTGTGGGAGGGTGTGACTGCCCAGTGTGTGTGTGTGTGTGTGTGTGTGTGTGTGCATGCAGGCAGACCACAGACACAGACTCCTATTAATATCCTCTCTAGTGATCGCTCCCTTCTCATTTTCAGTGAAGCATCTGCAGCGAGAGACAAGCTGACAAAACCAGGACACAGCAGATCTAATTTTTTTTCCCCCACATACACATGCACATGCACATGCACATACATGCACATGCACACACATACCAATCAGAAAAGGTCAAGTCAAAAGAAATCATTTGCGATAGTTAGCGCTTTATAAGCTGGAGAAAGGTGTTGCTGGGTGATACCAGTGGGTGGACAGGTGTTACAGACAAGACTGTTCCTCTGATTTTACGTGCTTCTAGGAAGGATATGAGGGCCAGGGCTTTGTTTCTGAAGTCGACCACTGTGTAGCTGCTGACCAGCGGGTCCACAAAGCTGATCATGTGATGTCTGCACTGAGCGCACTCCTCAGCTGTCACCTTATTGGTGATGATGTCCAATCCCTGGTATACCTGAAGGGAAAAACAAAGCAGATAATCATTATGGGATATAGTCAGGGCAAAAAAAAAAAAAATCATCTAAATATATTAATAAGTAAGTCATTAAAAAACAGCATAATAAAGCAGTTTAATGAGGAGGGGAATCAAATAAATGAGAATTTTAATTAGAAGTAAGTAATACTAAGCTTCATTTATATAGGGCTTATCGGAAAGCAGAGTAAAGAGGACAGCTTAAACACAACACTATTGAAAAATATAATAATAAAAATATAATAATATAATAAAACTAATACAAGATAAAAAAAAAAAAAAAAAAGATTAACATGATGACACAAGTTTAAATATGGGCCACATAAATCAATTATATACATAAAGTCTGATAGGAGTTGTACAAAAAGAGGCTCCATTAGGCAAATAGCATCAAATGTAAGTGGCACTGGGATTGCAGTGGAGCTTATAAGCTACTCTGTGATTTTTCATCAGTGAATTCTCATTCACTTCCAAAGTTGTCGACTTTGGAAGGTAAGGTCCCCAAAGAAGGGTGCTGCCAGACCTTCTCCTCCAATGGACTTTGCCCAAGACTAGAGAAGACTTAAAAAGGTCTGCAGACAGTGATCTCAGACCCAGCCAATAGCAGGATGTGTAGCTGGAAGCAGGCCTTGTTGAATGATAAGGGATGAGAAGTGCTGTCTGCTGGCCACGTGAAATGATCCCAACCATCCCTGTGATAAACACACCTCCCCTCTCCATGTTACATCACCAAGCAACCGGGCTCATGGAATGTGACGGCTGGGTGTCACCCATCGTTGGCGATTCTCAGACATGCACAGGGCTGGAGGAACAGCCAGCCCTGACAGGAGCGTCTCTGGATGTAGAGCGCTGTCTCACTAGGCCTGTTTTTCTATAGGCCTTCACATCTTTTAAAATGGGCAAGAAACGCCTCATCTCACTTGCTCTGCATTCATGGCTATCATGCCAAACATGTTGTCCCTCTTGGTCCAATCGGTAGGCTAATATTTAAACAAACATTACTGCAACTCACGAAGGCCAATCAGGCCAGAAGGAGGCAACGACATTCGCCAAAAATCCATCATATTCCAAAGAGTGGCTTTTGAGGTATTATGTGACATGTAGAAAATTAATGTTGTTTTGTAGTGCCTCCTGACAGCCAGTCAGTATCATTTTTAAAATCCCAGACCAGAGCTCGTCATTCCCCAAAAAATTTCAAAAAAAAAAAATTCAAAATCCAGTCAGACTTTGGTGTTCAAGATACTACTCTCAACTTGTTATTTCTTATCTGACTGTTTGTGTCCATGAGTAACCCCCCCTGCACATGTGCAATATGGAGTACCACAAGGCTCTATTATAGGTCTCTTACTGTTCTCTATGTTGATGCTCCTATTTGGCTATGTAAGTTAGAGCTATAATATCATCTTTCATTCTTATGTTGCTAATACAGATGTGTGTCTGTACCTGTCTTAAGAGTTGTTTGTCTGATAACAAATGATGCTTCAATGTTCTCCAACTTGCTGATAAAGCTGCTGTTGTTGTCTTTGGCCTGCAGATTGCATCTGACATATTTCAAGAACAAAGAAACCTGGCAACCCACATTAAACTGTCTGCCAAAAACTTGGAGGTAATCTAATGATTTTTAACTGATCGTTGAAAATCATGTCCAAAGAGTTGTCCACTCCTGCTGAGAACTATGTCAAAAACCAGATTGTTTTATCTGCTTCACACATGGAGACAGTTATCCATGCTTTTATCTAATGCCAAATTGATTATTACATCTCTTTGTTTTCTTGCCTCATCAGTAAATCTCACCCTTATCTGCAGTGGATTCACAATCCAACAGCTAGATTTTTAACTACAACTAAAAAAGAGAGCATATAGCCCCCATTTTCACACCCCTGCACTTGCTTCCAGTGAATTACAGAATTGCAATAAAAATGATTGGAGTGTGTTGTAATTCTCTGGTAGTAAGCAATATAAAAAAGGGTGCTTTTTGGAAAAGGCATGTAAACAAAATGAATAGAAACAAATATATCTCCTTAAAACCTGAAGTGGATTTAGTAATCGTGAGCTGTAGGAGAACTTGAAAAAGGTTCAAGGCACACCATTCTATAGGAAAATGAAAAAGGCTTTATTATGACATGGAAAGTCATGTTAATTAGGCATGAGATGAAATTCCCACCTACTCAATTTCTCAAATGCTCTATTATGGAGAATGCGGTAAGTGATCAAAGCCACTAGACATTTCACTCTAAAGCCACAAATAGAAATATTGGATCTCTGCTCCAATTAGCTGGCTTACTCCTCACTACTGAGAAAACGTCATTTAATTTACTGGACAGTTACTGGTCATTGTAAGCTATACCAAAGACCTGTTTGGTGCTGCTAGTCCTTGGTCGTCCACAAAGGTCGACAAAAGGTAGAGATTAATAAGAGAAGCGCAGGCGGGTATGTTGATTCTGTGCGTTTAGTCTTTTATGGTAATGCACAGACAGATAATTCGATTCAGCAAAGAAACTCCGTCAGTATCTTTATGTTATTTTGAAACGTACATCATACCAATTAAGCGGGTTCAAGACGGTAAATGTCAATGTCTTCCCTTATATCATAGAAACATGACTTTATGGCCTCGTCTTGTTGATAGCATCTATAGTCTAATATCAACTATTCCCGGTATTTGCAGTTTATAAGAGAGGGAATCAGTGTGCAGCTGCCAGGAAAACATTATGTAAGTGTATGAAACATTCCTGACAATAGACCATAGGTTTTAACATGAGTTGGATTCAGATTTGATTAAAAAAAAAAAAGCTGTTTTGGCCACTAAGAGGAAAAACATACATTCATTTACTTCATGTTTAAGAAAACACATTATTCATTTTTTAACCGAGGATTGAATTTTCCTGAATCTAGGAGTGGACTTTGCCACCAAAGTGAGAATTATTGCTTCCTCCACTCTCAGGAGGGGATTGAAAAGACAGCTAAAAATAATCTGAGCATTGTAGTTAGATCTGGGAACAGACAATATAGTTCTAGCTTTGTTTTTTTCATCAAGCTGATTAATTTTTTATTTGTCAGCTTCAAAAAAAAAAAAAAAAAAAAAAAAAAGTTGTTTGTTTCCCCCCTATTATGATTGCGTGCATGTCTGATTTCCATACGCTCAATTACCTCTCTAAAATAGACAGCATGCTGTGGCGGTGCAAGGTGTGCCTACATCCTCTTTAACATATCCTAATTTTGTTGTCCAGCTCTGACTCTTACATTTGGAGACATTACAGGCTATTTAACCTGGTTTACATGCACCAGTTAGTTAATCAATACGGCTGTACACTGGTTACCGATTTCCATGGTGCTGGTATGTGGCTTGCTTGTACTTCAAGTAACTGTACTTGAGTGCCATGGAAAGCCAAAAGTGGGGAGCAGGGCAGGACAGAACAACCCAGCCTGATAAATTATTTACGGCTTCTCTGCACGACACCGCTGTCAGCCCAGGGAGGGATGGATGGGTGGAAGGAAGGAGGGATGGAGGCGGGGAGGTGGGGAAGAAGAGCAAACGGAGGAGGGTGAAGGTCTGAAGGAGGGCTGGGAAGAATAAGATCGATGGAGAGGAAGAAGGAGGCAGAAAGAGAGAGAGGTGAACAGACAGGAGAGGAGACAGAGGAGCGCTGTGTTCTTGTTACAGAGAACAGGATGCTCCCGGAGAAATTTGCACACATTATCCCCCCCGCCTCTCTGCACTCTGTCTCTCTCTCTCTCACACACACACACTCACACACACACACACAGCCTGTACCGACAGGACAGGATGATGGGTTGCAGAACGGAGGCAGGGAGATGGAGAGAGCAAGAGACAAGAGATAGAGATGCTCGGAGAGTTGGCATCAAGCTGGAAAGCCACTGTGTATGTGAGAGAGTGGGGGTGTGTGTGTGTGTGTGAGTGCTCTCTCTTACAACTTAAATCATCAGTGCGTGAGGATCATGTGTCTCTCATTTTGGGACACACTACGCAAATGCCCCCGGATTTATGCCCTTTTTGCTCCAAACATGGTGAAAAGGCATACAAAAGCCTCCCTTCACACTTACACACAAACACACACACACACACACACACACACACCATTCAGAAGGGTTTGCACCACTATTTCTCTCTGATCCATGTATGTGTGGCATCTTTCATCAAAAATTCTACTCCAATTTTCTTACTTTTTATCTCGCAAATCCTTTTTTTTTTTTTACCTCTGCTCCTCTGCTTTCATCTTCATCCTGTCTTCCACATCTAGGCTTACAGCCTTCAGTTCTCCTAAAACTCCCGCCCGCCCTCCCTCCCTTCCGTTTTCTCCAGTGGTGGTTAAAGTTTCCTCTCCTCCTTTTCCATCCAGTGCCATTTTTTCCGCCTACTCTCAAATCCCCTCTCATTTGGTCCATTCCTACCTGCCACTGAATGGGACATGGCTTATCCTTCTGTAACGATGCCTGAATGCGCATTTCTGCGTATGTGCATGAGTGTAAAAACACAGATTGAGATGATTCAAAGTCTCCCTTAACGAGGACAAGGAGGCCCAAGAGTAAAGGCAGGCAGGAGAGGACGAGTGTTCAATCAGAAAAATCAAAAGAGCCACTTGAGGAGAAGGCATGAGAGGAAAATGCTTCAGGTGGGTGGAGAGAACGAGATAGAAATTAAGACACCAGCCAAGCCGGGGAAAATGAGCTACAAATTGCAGGGTTGCTTGAGCTCACAGCCGTAAAAGCATCAAAGATAAAACTCAAGACAGCGAATCAATTTTACTCATGTCTTCTAGTAAGTCCCCTGGGGTGAAAACGAGAAAAAAAAACAGCTGTAGAGAAGGAAGATGTCTGGAGGAGAAAGTAAATAAAAAAGATGGAGAGACAGTGACTCTGTTTCCATACAAATGTCAGGTGAATTTGCAGTAAGGGTTTGAAATGTTGCATAAAAAAAAAACAAAAAAAAAAATGCGGAAAACGTGTGTTTCCATCAGCTGGGTTGAAGTGAATAAACAGGCATCCTGACCGGGGAATCAAGTAATTTATGTAAAATCACAACCATGGAAAAAATGGAGAGACAATTTCAAAAACTCATTAGTGAATGGGTGAATACTTGCTTGTGATTGGCTGGAGGGAGTGTGTTCAAACAATGTGACCGACACGCAGCTCAAGCTTAATCACTGAATTCACACGCTGGCCATGAAGTTTTGAACCAAACTATGTAGCCGTGGCAACAAACTGGAACTTAACCTGCCTTCGAGTGCAAATCGGAGGCTCTTATTTCCGACATCAGGACTCCAGTATATGGACTGACTGGTGCTCAAGAGCTCTGGTTGGAAAAATCAGGTAACCATAACAACCTGATTTAAAAAAAAAAAAAAAAAAAAAAAAAAAAAAAAAGGTGCCCTAGTTGGTCACCAGATAAAGGGCGTCCTGGGTTCGAATCCGACCTCAGGCCCTTTGCTGCATGACATCCCTACTTCTCCTCTCTCTCTCTCTACTGGGACTGTCAAATAAAGCAGAAAATGCCTAAATAAATAATCTCTGAAAACATGCCACCAGAAATCTAATTACTGCATAATTATATAAGGTTTAAAAGTTAAATTAGTTCATATTTGAGCTAATCTGTAAAAAAAAAAAAAAAAAAAAAGCCCTCCATGG
This sequence comes from Myripristis murdjan, assembly GCF_902150065.1. Taxonomy (NCBI): domain Eukaryota; kingdom Metazoa; phylum Chordata; class Actinopteri; order Holocentriformes; family Holocentridae; genus Myripristis; species Myripristis murdjan. Next base: position 23,540,616 of record NC_043990.1, on the reverse strand, counting down.
AGAGACCACATCATTGCTCTCATGTGCAATAAAAATTCTTTAACATACACCTGGTCGTGGATTATCTCTTATTTGATATCGGCTTATTATTTAAGATGACAGAATGGAAAAACAAAGAAGTGTGCTTGGTAATATTGTACTACTGAGCATCTTGTATACAGGAAGGAGTGTGTGTGTGTGTGTGTGTGTGTGTGTAGCACTTCTAGGAGGTGGGCAGATGGTTTACAGACGTTTCAGAAAGCCTGCAGCCACTGTTGAACTGCAAACGAGATTAAAACATTCATCAGGCCGGTCATGACAAGCCACTCCGTTATTGTGTTAACTTCTCGAGGAATTTTGCCACACTCTTGCCGTTCCCATTGAGCCTTTCTAGCTCATTACTTTGCATGCACACTTTGGCAGCCCAGCTCGTGTGGGTTTAGACTGGCGCGGCCTGGCTGCCTACTCCTTCCTGTCTTGGTTCAAAGTGGATGTGAATGGACGTGATCGTGTGGCTTATGTGTGTGTCAGAGAGAATGAGGGGCAAATAGCAAAGCAAGAGGAATGTATGTGCGTGTGTGTGTGTGTGTGTGTGTGTGCACGCGCGTGTGTTTGTGTGTGTGTGTAAGTGAGAGACAATGAGCTCACTGTTCGAGCTGTGCAGCCTGCAGCCGGCCTGCCTGGCCAACCTTACGCCCCGCACGAGACAGCTGTTCCTCTGCTGCACAAATAATGGGGGAGCAGGGTGAAAGAAAGAAAGAAAGAAAGAAAGAAAGAAAGAAAGAAAGAAAGAAAGAAAGAAAGAAATGAAACTTTTATTGGATACTGCCCAGTTAGTGTCATGATGGAGGTTCCTCTCCACTCAGCCACATAGAAATATTTATCGCAGCTCGGTGAAATCTGATTTATTTTCTTTACAGATTTTGCCTCCTTGTTGAACTGTTCAATAGTGTTGTAAATTTCTAAATTATTTCTCCAGTTAAAGGCTGTGACGTATCCCCTGCATGTCTTTCCTGGCACTGAATGGGCTGGTGGGTCATTCCGCCTTAAAGAGCTGCTAACCCTAAAGTAATCTCATTAGTCTAGGCTTCAGTGGAGAGTTTTAGTGCCCAGCGATGATCTAAACGCTGCTTCAAAGGGCTTGTCCCCTCTGACAAGCTGAACATTCTGGCGGAAAACACTGAATCCTTTTCTTTTCCGGGGTATAAAAAAAAAAAAGGTCAAATTTAAAGACCTTCAACGTGGACTGTCCGCAGCTTCGACGCAGGAATATCAGACAGCAGCATCAGTCGAGCTCCAGTCCGGGGTACAGTCGGAGGGAAAACGGTACAATGTGTCCTCGGTCTGACCCCTAGACATACAGTAGGCCTGTCCAACGGCCAGACTGTAAGTCGTTTCGCTTCATTTTCTCCCTCCATCCTTCCTTTCTTCATTAAACCTATTTTTCCCCCCATCAGAATACCTCTCTGACCGCCTCTTCTCTTTTTTCATCCATCCACCCCCCCCCAGGCACCATCCTTCAACAATTTATCCCTCCATCTCTCTCTCTCTCCCTCTCTCCCTTTCTCTGTGGGGAATGGCCCAGTAATGCCAGACTAATAAATCATTCATGACGTTGTCCCCCACCCCCCCACACCCCACCCCGCCACAAACACACCCCTTCCCCCTTCTATCCTCGCCTCCTTTGCTGCTTTTCTGTAGCGGTGACCGCATCACCACGCCTGCAGACTACCGTTTACAGCTACTTCTCTCTCTCTCTCTCTCTCTCTCTCTCTCTCTCTCTCTCTCTCTCTCTCTCTCTCTCTCTCTGTCTCTTTCTCTCTCAAATAAGGAGTTCACCGGATCTCGTCTTTGGCTTGGTCCCGCAAAGGTTTAGATTACTAAAAAAGATGCATCATAAAATGGACGTAGGAGGCGGCGTCGCCTTAGTGACAATGCGAACGGATACGTCAAAACCCAGACAGGTCATAACCACTCCACACCAGACAGACCGAGAGAGGTGGGGAGGGAGCGAGAGGGAGAGAGAGAGAGAGAGTGAGGAGGAGGAACATGTGTGAGCAAACCAGAGGGGATACAACACATAGCTGCACAGTGTGGGATGTGTTTAATACGTAAACAAGTATTCTCTGTGTGTGTATGTGAGAGAGAGAGAGAGAGAGAGAGAGAGGGAGAGAGCCACTGACCCCATACTGAGCACAACTTTTCAAAGCATAAGAGCCCCTCACTGACGTAGAATCACTGGTCAAGTCACACGATCATCAACTTTCAGAGTTTATGGCCCATAAGGCGTAAATGTTTCCCCTCAGAGAGACCTACTTGTCATACGTTAACGTGTCGGCGTATGGGACTACACACACCACGACAGCACATGACAGTGCTCATGCCGCTCCGCAGTGACGCCTCACATTCCACAGATCATGAAGACGCCCGTCAAACTTGTGTCCCCCTGGTCACAAGCTCCTAAGGAGAACACTGCGGCTTCTTCTTCTTCTATTGTCCCGGCGGAGTAAAGCAAGGGTCACCGCCTACCAATACTTCCAATAATCGCACATGCACACTTAAACATTAAAGTGATGGTCGATCCAGCTTGTGCATGACCTGTTAAATTGCCCCCCTGGGACCTCCTGAAGGCCGTTTGTCATGACGCCCCACTCCCTCGGCCACACACGCAGCCTGAGGGGCGGCCACCCCACCGAGCGAAAAAAATGGATTTTGCGGCCGTGATATATTAACACGATACGGTGCTCGTGCTATATGGAACTTGCACCGCATGAGAAGCATAGTAGACTTAAATTGTGCATGTGATTGATTAATATATAGAGTGAGAGTAACCGATCCCCTCCGTCAGACGGGGTGTCGGAGAGCTGAGTCAGATCCTTTATGAAGCCCTCAGCCTCCCTGCAGAGTGCATGTAGATGACAGCACAGCCTGTTTGCTGTCAATATGCCTGAGCCCAACAGCGAGCCAGGGAACTTCCATTTAATTAGTTCAATATGCAGCAGCACATAAAGGAAACAGACACTATCAACTATGTGCCAATATTGTGCTGTATCAAGATTATCTGCTGTATTTATATTACAATTCTTACAAAGAAATGCATATTAGTGTCAGTATCAGCTGCTGCGGGTGAAAAGATATTGGATATCCATATCAGCCTCAAAAAAAAAAAAAAAAAAAAAAAAAAACACATCAGTGCATCCCTACTTACTCTTAATGTATTTGCCAATTGTTTCTTACCAATATTGTCTTACCAAGCAGTAATGGGTTATGTCTAGATAAATAATCACATGTATACAGTTTTTACTTTGAGTGAAAATTGATTAACAAATCTATATCCATCATATCTCTTGCATCTAGGCCTACATCACACCACATCAAAAGCCTGACTCAACAAAATACATGTATCAGCAAAATATCAGGGCAAATGAACAAATTATCGCATTAATGACAGCAAGTGGCTGAAATCAAAAAGAGGTATATTGTATGGACTCCAAATAACCAATACAACAGCACAAGGTCTATTTTGTACACACACAGTACCCTGGAATCTGTGCACAGTGGCAATATGCAATTTTTCCCCTCTTCCATTATGCTCTATTTGTTGTAATTACAGTCATCTTAGGTTTTTCTTATTTTTCTTCTATTATTATTCATATCGCAGCCTTTGCTATAGCCTATTCTTTACTGCTGCAATGCTCCAAGTTCCCCACTGGGATCATTAAAGATCCGTCTGATCTAATCTAATCTGACGTTGCTCTCGTTCCCATTTACATACCAAAGCAAAGCCCAAACCCCTTGACTCACCAACCCTATGTCCAACCTCTTAACCAAAGCCTCCACTATTTATAGGTTCTACAGTTTTAATACGCAAACTGTCCAAAATCCCAAATATTCTTTGTGGCCGCATTCTTTCAACTCAGTGATCGACACCATCTGGCACCAAAGACCCCCAAACTGATCCACATCAGACCCTAAACCTCCATGTGGTGTTTTCCAAAGGAAGGCTATCTGAAATGGTTATCACAGAAAGCCAGATTTAAGACGTTTCAAGACATTTAATGCCAGCCTTGAGCATGCGTGCGTTTGAATTTAGGATCAATTTAAAGACCAAATTAGAAAAAATGGTGGTTGAATCCAGCCTATTTCCAACTGAACACTGAAAAACAAAGTTATGAAACTGTAACTGGACACTATAAGTGGAAGAGATGACAAAATAAATTGTCAGTAATGTGTAATTCAGCACAAAGACATAAATGCAATATAATTAGTGGAAAAAATGTAACCTACAATAACCATAATGAAAACATTCTAATACTTTTTGAGACCTTGAACTTGGATAATCAAACGTCTTAAGGACCTGTGGATATCCACTCAGAAGATTTTTAATCATTGGATATGAATTAGTACATAATTACACAACTGTCTATAGTGTAGGTGCAGATATAGCTACAGTATAAAAAAAACTTCTGTCGCATGAAGTAACAGTGTAATTCATCTCAGCCACTTTTTGCTGGAAGCCTCTCCAGGACCCCTGGGGGTCCCTGGACCCCGCTTTGGGAACCACTGCCTTCCAGTATTGGCAAGACCCAATTCAATGACAGTACAGGCAGGCACTTGTGTGTGTGTGCCATAGATAGCATGTTCATTTAATGAGTGAATAATATCCCCCTGCATTTCCAATGAACTGTGGGCCGGGGGGCATAGGCTAAGGGCAGGAGGGGGTGTGATAATAACACAATAGGAGTGTTAGGGAGTGTGGGAACCAATTCTCCCCGGGACAATAGACACTTCCCAGTGGCCACAGCGGGCCCATTCACTATCAGCTGCTGGGCCAGCGTAGCACGGCGCAGAATATGCACCGGCTCAGCACAATGCTGCTTTCTGCCAAACAAGACCAGACTGTTTCCTATCCCAAAGACAACACAGCGCGGCTCTAGCCTATACACAGCCTCATTCTCACATCGGCGGACTCTCCCTCTCTCACTCTGTGTCTCTCTGTCTCCGTCACTCACACAAACCGGAGGGGAGCAACAAGGCCGGGGATTGTGGAGACGGGACAGTTCTGCCACGCTGTAACTAGGCCACTGTTTCTCTCTGCTATCGAGCTGCTGGTCGTTGAGATATTCTGGGCTGAGAAGTTATTAGTGTAACCCAGTTTACCCAGTACCAGGCAACTGCTGGAAGACTCGCTCCCCGCAGAGACCCACACTGTCAAGGACAGAGTGTGCTGAAAAGGCGGGAAAGGGGAAAGAATGTGCTGGGAATTGACAGTGAAGCAGTCCTAATGAGCGTGACATGGACTGGCGTCGACCGCTGTCGTCTGTGTCACTGACGCTGGACGCTGTCAGATTTGCTCAAGCTAGAGTTGGTGTGTGACTCTGTGTGTGTGTGTGTGTGTGTGTGTGTGTGTGTAGACCGCACTCTGGTGTGACCCAGACCCAAACCAGTGCCCAACCTTTTCTTTTGTGTGCCATGCCCTCCGGTTGCTACGGCAACAGAGCCTGAGAACCATGATGGTGGGGGGACGGAGAGGAAAGCAAAGCGATGCCAGCGTGAGAGTTTTTAACGTTGTCGTGCTCTCTCTCTCTCTCTCTCACACACACACACACACACACACACACACAAAACAGCCGGTGGAAGAGAGCATGCCTGTCATTTCAATATGTAGACTATCATCATGTGGCTCTTTAATTTCACAGTAGCGTCTCACTCCACTTTATTACGCTGACAAATGCAGACAGACCTCTTCCTCCTCATCACTGAGATCTTGTGACTTTCTTATTTACTGGAACTAGTTCCTGCTGAATGCCACCACACATAATAATACCAGCTGTACAGTAACTGGAGCACACACTAAATCATTTCAACTGCTTATGTAATTAAAAAAAAAAAAAAAAATCATCATGTGGCCTAAGACTCATTGATTTATTTTAGTAATGCATGTTAACCTGCTATATTGACTGCAAGTTTCCAGTGTGCCATGTAGAAAACTTTTGGCAATCTCCTCTCTTATAATCAATGTACGGAAATGAGTCATGACAGTAATCACCTTGGAGGCTTCACAGGGAAAAACGCAGGATGACAGCCGCATGACAAAGTGGACAGTTGCTAAATATAACATCTTGCAATGAAACAGGCAAGAGGCTTAAATAGTAAATCTTGATAGGAGTGCTTTTTTTTTTTTCTTTTTGTGTCTGGTCTTTGAAAACCCTGTCTCTCTCCTGTGTGCATCCTTGCATTTGGCCTGCCTCCTCTGCAAACAGCCATGCAGTCACCACCCTCAGGTCCCATCACGACATCTAATTTAGTGCACTTTACTCCTTTTGCAAGTCATTTTGAAAAGCATTTAGCCAAAGCCATTCTTTTCTGCACGTAATCGCCCTGTAATACTCCTAGTGGCTTTATTCTGATTAGCACGATAATGACAGCTCACGCAACATAACACTAAATATTGACTCAAGAAGGAGAGGCAAATCGGTGATAAAACAGTCATTGCATTCCTGTAATTCTGCTTTCTCACTGGACTAACTTCGAGTAGATCAAATTTAACAATAATAATAACAATAACAAATCATTCATAGGTTTCTAGTTGTGGGCTCCCTGCAGGGCTCCACATTTAGTTAGATGGCAAGTTGCTTGCTTACATTGTCGGCATGCATTTCGCGGAAAAATCAGCCTTCGCCGTGCTCTTGCAAACTGTAGTCTGCCTGTTTCTCCCCGTCTTGTCAGGTCAATCCAGCCTCACTTCATCAACAGCAGTATGGCTGCCGTGTCAAGGACTGACAGCGCGTTTCCTCGTGTCGACAGTTTTCTTACCTGCATGGAATCGGCGCTGATTATTTCTCCTTGCACCCGTTTTCCTATCTCGATCGCCAGCTTGGACTTCCCGGTGCCGGTAGCTCCCAAGATCACGACCAAAGAAGGGGCCATCGCTTTCTGCAAGGCATACTGCATGCTACGAGTGGAAGCCGCCATGATGCTGCCCTTGGTTGGCCAGCTGACGTGCCGTGCGCATGCGCAGTGTGGACATGGCTCGCCGTGAGCGGTGGGTGTCTGTTACCAGGCAACAGAAAGCCGTTACTGTAGTAACATTGATTTATGGAGGATTATGTTGAGTTGTCTGGGAAGGTCCTTTGTCCCGGGAGACAATAAAGAAATGTAATGGTTTTAACACGGCAGCCCGCTGCGAGAGAATCAAGCCTTTATCCGTCATCACTCTGAAGGAAATATCATTGAGAATTGCTCAGAAGGGTCCAAGTGGATTTATATGTCATCGCTGCACTTGTGAACACATCCGATGGTCACCAACTTTCACCGTTTCCGTGAGATGTCTTGCGGAGATAAACTGGGGACGGTTGGTACGGTTTCTATGGAAACTGTAGGGAGCAGGAGTGGTGAGGGAAGATGCTTGTTGCTATGGCAGAGGTGCCAGGACGGGTTGCCTTGGAGACCGCTCAGAATGAAAGCAGGATGGGGACAGGGAGGAGTGTGTGTTCACTCATACAGGTGGTTAGAGAGAATATCTTGTGTGTCAAACATTAATGTGCTTTAGCTCATAAGTGTGTGCTGGATGTGAACAGTTAGAATATACAATTAATAAGGCATGAAGGCATTTTTTTTTTTTTTTGACATTGTGTGTGAGAGTAAGAGAGACACTGAATCACACCATCAGGTTTCATGTCTAACATTGAATTTATTAATTTTCTTACTTATTCTCCCATACATAGAGGCTTATGAGGTACAGAAAAAACAAAGTGCTGAGACAAGGCTCCATTGTCACCATAGTCTAACTCCCAAAGTAAACAACGTCCACTGCTACCATGACCATGCCAACAGCAGAGACCAGTGACCAAAAATAAAATCAAATCAAATCAAACACAAACAAAACTGTGGACTAAACCACTCCTGAGGCCCTAACCCCCCGCCGCGAGAAAGAAAAAAAGAGTGATCGAGACCTATGGTGGTTTGTGCAGAACTGCTTTGCTGAGAAAGTTCACTGAAAAAGGAGGAGAGGAAGAGGTAATGATGTCCTGGACCAGTTTTTGCTCAACGGAGATGGCAGAGGCAAGTACAGCATGCCTCCTCTGATCCGTTTCCATAACCAAACCTCCCCACCTCTGTCTTTTTCTTTACCCAGTGGGAGGCAAGGAGAGTAATCCAGGCTTTAGGGATTATATATTGTAGCAAGGGGGGTATTTTCCTCAAAGCTCAGCCTATGGCCCTACCGTAAATAAGAGCTACAGACTATTTGGGAGTTCCTGAGTGCCCTGGTAAATGTGGGGCCTGCTACTCAGCATGATCGTGTCATTTACAGTACTAGTTTCAAGGCTACAGTGCTATCTGATGTATGGCTTATGGACAAGAAGGAGCACCAGGCTTGTGGGAAAAAAAGCACAAAGAGAGCTGTAACACTGAGGTCACCAAAGGCTACGCACAGCCAGAGGTTTAACCAGTAGATCCTCTTAAATCCCCCCACCCCCCCTTCTGCTACCGGATTGGAGACGGCACTACAGCTACGACTGGGCTGAATATGGGGGGCATATATGGGTGCTTTCACCTCCAAATGGATGTGATGTAGAAAGAAAGAGACAGTACATGCCAATTTTCAGCACAAAACCACCATACATCTCAATCAGCTACAATAACAAAACAGTCATTAGCTCACGCTGAAACACAACTCTGTAGGAAAATATAGTACAAAACTTTTGTCACCTGACATGTACAAATCAAACCCAGACAGTAAAATTATAAAACGGTAAAGAAAACAAATAGGCATCAAACAAAAAAAACAAAACAAAACAAAAAAATGGTGTCACAAAGTGGCTAGTGTGATCATCAATATTTAATAAGTGTTTTATTTTTTTCATAATCATTTTATTAACAAAAATAGAAGCTTTGAGTTATCTTTGAAAAGTCAGCAAGCTTGGCCCTGGTTTAGGACACAGGGCAGAACAAAAACTAGGAAGAGTATAGTAGACAGCTCTGGTTTTGGTTTAGAAGGGACTGTACAGTAAGGATCCTATATACAAAACATCCAACAGGATAGTCTACATACATTAGAAGGCTTCTCTAGGCATTAACCAAAAAAAAAAAAAAAAAACAAAAAAAACTGTTAATTTACAAATGATATTAGACAGCAAGATGAAAGAAATGTACAGTTTGAAGTCAGTGGGCTTCACTTCCAAGCAAAAGTTGGCATTGTTGATGTTGCTGACACATACAGACTAAATTAAATTAAATTAGCCACTTGGTAGTTTCTTTTGGTTGATCAACTGAATCCGACATTCAACTTTTGGCTGGTCTCAATGGCACATTAATAATAAACAGACATGGTGGAATCTGGTAAATATGTTCTTGAAAAAAAAAAAAAAAAAAACATTTTGCAGTTGTGGTTTGAGAATGGGAAAATGTTTAGGATTCTAATTTCTTTATGCGTGCATCTAATCAGAATCTCAAATGCTGCCTGCATGGCATGCTAATATAGCTCTTCACTTCCTCCCAAGTAAATAAGGCTACAAAACAGGCTGTTATCATGGGCATGGTGCTTTCGTCTACACAGGCTGTCATGCAAGAAGTGAAGTGACACTGATGTTATCAGTGGAGCCTACAGATGCAAAGGTTACGATGGGGACATGAAGAATCTGAGGTTTTCGCAGAAGAGCGAAAAATATCCCTCCAGTCAGTACGTTACTTGCTCTATGGCTCAAAATATTCCCACAGTGGCCCCCTGCAAGCATGAGCCCAGCACACCAGACATAGGATCGGATGGCACTGGAAAGAATCCGGCCGCCTGGTCAAGCCTGAGGTCTCAGCGGGGGTCAGAAAGCAAAGCAACAGAGCCTGTCCTCCTGAACAAAGCTAAACTTTAACCAGCTGTATAATGGAGGCACAATGCCTGAAACTTCATTTGCTTACAAAGCAGCAGTAACAAGAAGTGGAAATAAGAGAATGCACGAGGAGGAAACAGAGGGGACAAGAGATGGGACACTAAACTCAACTGAGCTGAAAAAAAAAAAAAAAAAAGGACAAAGACTGAGCAGAGAAGGGCTCAAGCTGACAGCAAAAATGACTAAGCTGCATGTCGAGAGCTCAGCAGCAAAGGATAAAACAGAAACTGAGGTGGCGACCGAAGGTCAAGGGAAACTAACGTGGAAAATCAAGAGGAAGTTAGTAGGAAAGATTCAAAGATCCCTGCAATCTACCAAGAAAGGGAAGTCACGCCAAGAGAGCCAACAGTTCTACAAGCATATTCAGCCCAAACAAGATCAGGGACATCTCTGACAAGCCCATGCAACAATCTAACAGCACAGTTGTAACAGTTTACCTACTAGCAAGCTCATAAACCTGCACCATGTCTTCCAGGAGGAAGCAATATTTTGAATGATTTTACCAAGGGGATACTTGACCACAACAATAACCATGGACATATTAATCTGTCCCTAGGATGCCCCTTGAAATCAGTCCCTAGCTTGCTGTCCTGACTGGCTGGCTGCTTTGTCAATCACTCAGAAGCTAGTGTGCAAACCACAAAAATAAAAAGTGGGAAAAGAACACAACAACAAAAAAAAAGGAACACAATCCACCCGCACCATTCCAACGTGACCCACTCAAGAAGAGTGAGCATGAGTGTCTTTTCTCCTTCATGTTGCCCCATTCAGTTCTGAAAGTGTGTGTGTGTTTCTGTGGGTGGTGATTGCCAGTCCTCGTGCTCAGGAGCGCTTCAGCTGTGCCAGCCTGCGCAGCAGCTGCAGCTGCCTGGCTTTCAGCTGCCTCCTCTCCTGCGCCTTCTGCTTCTCGCTGGCGTGCAGCTGCTGCAGGTACTGCGTGGCTCGCGTCAGGATCGCCACCTTGGGTGTCTTGGGACACTCTGCCAGGCCCGGGATCTCGTCCCGCAGCGACAGGAAGCGCGAGCGCAGGTCGTTGCGCCTCTTGCGTTCCAGGAAGTTGTGCGCCTTGCGTTTGTCCGTGTCCTCGCAGTCGGATGACTGGGGGCTGGAGAGGTGGGAGAGGGGGTGTGGCTTTGAGGGAGAGCCCTGGGGATGGGAGGAGGAGGAAGGTGGGGATGAAGGTGATGTGGAGGAGGTAGGAGAGGAGGCGCTGGGGTTGGGTGACTCCGACCCGACTCCGGCCACAGCCACACGAGGTTTTCCGCTCTCAAAGTTCAGGGGGGTGTGGCCGGGCCGTGGCTGGTGGGGCTGAGAGTTCTGCGGTCGGGGTGACTGGGTGGAGGCCTCCTGACGCAGCCTCTTGCGGGGCGGCTCAGGAGGGGGGAGAGTGTCCGGGGAGGGTGCTGCGTAGTTGTGCTGCTGCTGATGGATGGAGATGTGAAATCGCTTCATGCCTGGGTCAAGGGGGTCAGCTCGCACTGTTATGGTCACTGGTTTGCGGGCGTTGACCACTCGACGAGGTTTGCGCTGCTTGTGCTCCACCGTCACGACATCAATCTCCTCTTCATCCTCATCCTCGTCATCTTCATCATCTGAAAGGGAAATCAGGAGTGGATTAAATGAGGTGTGATCATGATGTGCTCATACACAAACAAACTTGCAGTGGCCAGGGACAAGCGGTAAGTGAGCCATCCCCATCCATACAAAGAGAGCTGTAACTCTTCCTCTGCCTGCTGCCTCCTTACAGCCTCTAATAGATGCTTCAGTAAATTGAACTCTATACAACCTCAAAAAAAAGAAGAAAAAAAAAACACAATCACACATCATCTCTCACACAGCTCCAGACCGCACGCTCTGATGCACAGTGTCACGAATGCTGTGAATAATCACTGCATTAGGTCAGCACCCTTAAGTGGAAATTCCCGCTCTCCATTCATGTGGAGACGAGTGAGGAGGAGAAGACGAGAGGGAGAGACAGCTTAGGTTAAGAAGCACTCAGTACAAATCACTAACTCTTCAACTTGTCGAACAAGGCCAACTAGAACACAGCGAGGCACACGTTTTAAAACCATTTGCTGCTCTATTTGCGAGAGCGAAAACAGGGTTTTAAAATTGTGTAAAGGTCTTATCAACTCAATTTCCACCAACTCACCAAATTTTTGGGAGATTTCAGTGCTTCTGTAAATTGAAACACACTTAAAGTAATTGCACCCTTGTGGATGTGACTGCTCAGTAGTAATCGCTATATGATTAACGTAGGAGAGGGGGATGGACAAAGAGCATGGGAGGGAGGTCATCTCGCCTAGCTATTATCCCTTACAGCAGTTACATGACAAAAAGATGACATCTCACATAACAGGGCAAACAGGACCATTATTTTTGCTCTTCTAAATATTTCTACCTCTCTTCACTGAGTACATTTTGCATTTTCTCCTGAAACTCTGTGTAAGAAAGCAACGTCAAAGAATTCCCCAGGCCTAGTCGACCTCATAAATGGCTAATCCTGCACTATTCACGGCCCGGGCTCACTAGGACCAAATCCACCCACTGACACAATTGGCGTTGCAGCCTGTTGAGTGGAGGAATGCTGCAACAAGTTCCCTTTGTGACATTCCACACACCATTATGCATGGTCTGGCTCCACATCACATGGCAACCTACATACCAACCAGATCATATGGGTTCACGGCATGGAAATGGGGAAAGTAGGTCTCAAATTAGGGGGAAATTTAGTGGGTTGGACACAAATAAAAAGGATAGTTTTTTTTTTCCTCCCAGCTCTTTGTTACATAAACTCCTGATGACTGTCCTTATTGAATTCATGTCAAATCTTCACCAGAGACCGCAAAGAGGATATTGTTATCATAAGTCAGACTAGAAGAACAAGGAGAGTTAGCAGCTGGTCTGCTGGAGCCTGGCCAAGTAGCAGATGTTTCAATGGGCGTGTCGCTCTCCAGGCTGGAAGCATGTGTTGCATGCACCAAGGTAACGCAATGCAGTCATAATGTGCCATGGCAATCCTCATAGTCAGATAATGGCTAACCCAAGCAAAACATTACCAGTGCCAGAGCAAAACATTCCCATGCTATTTCAGTTCAGGGAAATTCTCACTTACTCACTCTTACGAAAAAAACAACTTGCGTAATTTTACGGTAACATTTAGTTGGAAAGCCTACTATGCACAAGTCATCCAAAATAATTCTAATTAAAAAAAATATATATACAATGAAGTAGCTACAGATTGGACAGAAAGTCCCTATAGGAATATAATAAGGTTGCATATTTGTTCTGGTGCCACTTACTGACCTGATGAGTCGGTGTGGGACTCTGAACCGGATGAAACTTGTTTCTTGCAGCCACCGGTTAACGGGAAAGTGAGCACCGCAGCCGGGTCCACGCAGTCTGCCGCCAGGCCGCTGAGGGGCGGCGCGTCAGCCGGCACGCACTGCGCCTTCCCCGGGGACGCGGCCGTAGACCCCACAGGGACCTTGGCTGCGGCCCCCGGCCCGGGACAAGAGGCGCATCGCTCCCCTATTACTCTCTCCAGCTGCTGCCCGGCGGAGAAGCCGCTCCACATGCAGTCCTGAATAATGATGGAGCTCAGGTTCCCGAAGGAGTCATTCGCCGTGGTCAGTTTACAGGGCAGGTCCTGCTGCTCCTCGTCCTGGCCCAAGAACTGGGAGACCCACTCCAGTTTGTCCCCCAGAGACGGGTACACCAACCCGACCCTGCCCGACCCTTCCACCGTCCGGATAGGGGACATGGGCGGGGTCGGTACCAGCTCGAATTTCTTCCATATGTCCTCACTGGGCGCCGTGGACTTGAAGAAATCCTCGTCCGGGTCGTGGTCGTCGTAGAAATAATGTTGGTAATGGTCGAGGTGGTCCATGTCCCAGTTTTCATAACGAGGTGCGGTGGAGCTGATGCCCGGCATTGGGGCTGCAGGCCAGGGGGAATTACTCCCTGTTCCCTCTGTCTGGAGAGAGGAGACCACAAGTTCTGTCAGAATGTGCCTTTACTCTCATTATTAAATCATCAAACCCCCATCTGTCTTAATATTGCCTCCTGGGGGGAAACTGCCTGATTTTGTGGCCATGCATAATGCAGCTAACTGGGGTGCCTCATGCCTTACACTAGTGTCATCTGGTTGGCTTGTTAGAGCAATACATGGGTGACATGCAGTTCAACCTTTCCAGAAAGAAAACCAGCACAAACACGCTGTAAAAGTGTAAAGAAGTGCGGAGTCTGGCCATAATCGGACACAGTGACACAGTGATTCCTTGCTGGGTTTTATGCCAAAGTTGAGTAAACTTCTGCGTTTTGTTGCGGCTGCGAAGTTCAAGTTTCGCAACAGTGTTTCATTACATAACACCACCTTTTAAGTAGTATACTGTGAACCGGGAGGAGGGGGGGCTCACAAGCGAGCAGAATAAATACAGTGAGTGAATTAGAATCAAACCGATTAATTAATGAGACAAATACCTGTCGTCCCTGCTAATGAACCGGCCCAGACTGAGGAGTCGTATGTAAAGTAGTTTATCTGGCTCCTCCTTTATTTCTACTCATCAGGCTGAAAGAATTCAGCTGCGACTCGAGCGCTGATCAATTAATTAACTAGTAGAGGCGCTGGAACGGAAAGCCAAACTTCTCCTGGTTTAATTGGCTGAAGCGCTAACAGTCCGCCGGCACCGCGGCATGCACGGCAGCCAAGCCCCGGTCAAAATATTGCCAGTGAAATTATTCCAAGAGTTTTTACCTGGTGTTGAAAATAGAAATCCTGCCTGCTTCATAGATCCGCCGTGCGCAAAGGAGTGCCCCAAAAACCAGCCTATAGCACAGCGATGGCTTTCCGAGTGCTCTGCCTCGATCAGGGGCTGTTTTCCGCTCTTCGACCGGGCTGGTCTTGGTTTCACGTTTTGAACGAGTCACGGAAACAGCGAGTGGTCTGGTCGTAGTGCCGGATAGGTTTTGGCTGTGGTCACTTTCTTAGCGGGCTACTGCAATATGTGATCCAGAGGAAGGAGAGTTGGCTATTATGCATAAAAGGCGGGTCGTAGTAGGAGAGCCACGCCTGTCATTTAAAGGGACAGCGCACTCAAAACGTTGATGCGTCGCTGCAGCAACAGCCTTACGAGAGCAGGGGGGTTATGGCACTGATTTCATAAACACCCATTTAGTGCGATAAGTATGCAGTGTGTGTGTGTGTGTGTGTGTGTGGGGGGGGGGGGCGGTGGGAGGAGGGGATCCCAGTGTGATATAATGTGGACATATGGCTGCAGTATCTGATGTCCTCAGTGCATCTCTCTGTCTCTGAAGGCTAATCAATATCAGCCTTAAGATGTAAAAAAAAAAAAAAAAAAAAAAAAAAAAGCACCACACACACACACACACACACACACACACACTCCCAGTGGTGTTGATATTGAAGCAAAGCCCATGTCTGCCATGTTATGTGTCCCTTGGACAGCTGCACATGCACGCACGCACGCACACACACACATACACACACACATGAAAACTGCTGACACATTTGTTCCTTGCAATATGAAGAGTGCCTCCATCTTTGGGAATGTCCTTTGTTAGCAAACATGAAAATAAGCGCACCATAAAACTTCTGGTGTTTGATGTTTCCATGGTGATGGTGATCAAACATCGTTTCTCTTCATCCCCTGACGCTCAGCAGGGAACGAGACAGCATGAAATCCTTGTCTGTCCGGCTCACCTTCCCATCAAAAAAAAAAAAAAAAAAAAAAAAAAAAACTCAGGAAACCCCCCCCAAAACCCCATCTCCCGTCACGCATCCTCTCTCTCTCTCACTGGTTTTCTCTTGCCTCCTTTTCTCCTGCCCCACCCCTCTCCCCTGCTTTTATCCCCCAGTCACCCCTGATCAAAAGATCTTGACCCAACATGAAACAGTGGGACTTGAGAGGGTTATGTGCCTCTGTTCCCAGGAGAAAGCCTACAAAGACACATGGCTAACAGATCGGAGAAACCGAGGCAGCAATCTTTCAATTTGCCCGTCCATATCACTTTCCCCCTGTCTCAACCCATCTCTTTTCTGATCTCCCTCTGTCTTCATTGTGCTTTTATCTTGTTCCTCTGTCTGCTGCCTTCTTTCATACTCTGAAACGCTTAATCTGCCTCCAGCTCTGAATTAGTGATCGTGAGTGGATGGGAGAAAAGGAGACAAAAGAGAGAAATGGTTTCTTAAACGACATCAATGAATTAAGTGCACTTTGCCCCCATAGACAGCCCACGCCTTTTTAAAAAATTGCATCTATTAAAGTTTGAAGCAGTCCACCATTTAGAGGCAATATTTGATTGTTGTGTGCCGATGTACTTTTCTTCAGATTCCTGCTTGGATGTGTTGTAGGAGGCTCTGAGGGAAATAGCTAATCTCTGTAATTCCTCAATGGATTAGCAAACCTCTGCATGAAAATAGGAGGGGGAGCTTGTGATGTGGGATAAACCTTTGAGTTCTCTCCCTCTAACTCTAACTTGATCTCCCTCTCAAAACACACACACACACACACACACACACACACACACACACACACACACACACAAAACACAAGACAAGACAGTCCCATAGGATTAGAGGAGCGTTATCACACATGTGGTACCTATTAAGTGATGTCTGCTCCCAGAATATGGAAGGCGACAGACTTGATCTGTGCTACGCATATTAATATATCACATCACAGGGCCGGTGTGCTGCAATTTAAAACAAAAAGCACACACTGGGGATAATGCAAACCTCAGTCATCGCTGTGCGTGCCCAGAGAGGAGTGATCTGTAGGCACGGCGGCCATAAAAAAGATCCACCTCCTCATCCGTGACCCCACTGTCTTGTTAACAAATCTCTCACACAACTCTCTTACCTCCTGACCCTTCTCCATTCATTTTCATCCCCAGAGAGCTTAGACAATTAAAGGTGGGGCGGCTCTGTTGTTCAGTGAAACATTTGTGTCTGAAAAATGCTTCCACAATGAAAACATTACAAGGAACCACATTATTTGCTCCTTTGCTTGCCCAGTTTCCCTGAGGTTTTGGTCTAAGTTCATGAGAATGTTCTGTGTTCTCTGCTAATGATTTTGATTAGATTAGACAAAGTTAAATGAAGCTGAATGACGCCCAAAGGGTGGTCGCAGCAGTGGAGAATGTGATATAGATTGACAATTGAGCATTGATGATAATACACTGCAAAAAAAAATCCACCTTTACAAGATATGTAGTCTCATATTAAGTCATAAAATCTTGTTTTTTCTTAAACCAAGGTAAAAAAAAAAAAAAAAAATTGCCAGTGGGATGTGACTGTCTCACTTGTTTCCATCGGTAATCAACTTGTTTCCAGAATTATTTTCCTGATACTAGGCTAATCTGCCTTGTTTCAACATCGTTGCCAGAAAAAAAATCCTGAAACAAAGGAAACTGCATCTGAGACAAGTGGGATTATCTCATCCTACTGGCAGATTTGCTTCACTTGTTTTCAGAAAAACAGGATTGAACATTAGATATGAGACTGTTTTGCATGCTGTTGCTCGTGTGTGTGTGTTTTGCAGGTAACCTGGAACACCTCCAGTCGTCATTTGGTGATTGCAAGCACCTGCTGAGCACCCTCTGAAAAAACCTAGATGTCGCTCTCTCTCTCTCTCCTTCCAGACAGCTGTCACAGCACCAGGCAGTGTCTCCAGCAGCACCCTGTTTATTCCCCTCTTTGGTTATTTTTGATTTGCAGTGAACCCCATTATCTTTCATACGTCAGTACACTGCGTTCTGAATCCTTTATGTTGCTTCCCTCAGACCTGTAGTCGTAAAAGAGACTAAATGACTTGTTGAGATGGAGATTTTTTTTTTGCGGTGTAGTAAGTAATCACACCTATAGACGCTATACTGTAGCACTGCAAATAATAAAGAAAGATATGGACACAAAGGTTTCAGGTTGAGGCGCCTGCTCCTTTTAATGTGACAGAACACATATACAGAAATGTATATGTATGCAGCCATTCACATGATCACAGATGGGGAAAGCATAATCACAAGATATGTGCAGCGCATGCAAATGTGCACACAGTTAACTGTCACCATGTCCAATAGACTGAGGTATAGATAGAGGCAACGTATATAAAGAAATGAATCATAATGTGGTAAATGTGCATTGCTAGCATCTCTCATAAGATATATACAGGGTGAATATTCAAGGACAGAGGTTAGAGTTTTTCAAGCAGTGCAATAAAGCAGTGCTAGAAAATGCACTCAAATCCTTCACTGACAGAAAACTAGTTAAAGTCTTGCATTCAAAATAAGTCTGAGAGGTAAAGGTAGTGTGAAAAACAGTTCCTTTCAGAATGATTGATGCAGTAACCTTGTAATGTTGTAGCTCCAACTGCTCCATGAAGCAATCTGATCTATGATTTCTTCTGATTGTTAAGCATTTTGTAACCTTACTTAGTAAAGTGCTATGAAAATAACATAACATATTTATTGATTATTTCTTCCGTGAACCTTTGGAATGTTTAGTTCCTCAAAAAGACTATTTTTTATACACAGTTCAAAAAGAAATGGATTGTGAAGTTCCCTCAAGAACCACCTTAAATATAGGAGGTCCCTGTGTGGAACTGCATAAGGAACAGGGCTCCTGGAGGCACCATGTGGTGTTAAGTACAGTGGCTCTGAGCTCATTCAACAGTGAGGGTGCCTCTCCCCACCCCAATGGATATTAGATTGCTGGTGGAACCAAAATAGATGACAAAAGGTTTCTTTGAGCAACCTTTGATTCTTGAAAGCACCTAATCGGAACCAGCAGTTTTTAAGGTGCATATATTCTTTCTAGCTTTCACTCTAAAAGTGCATCACATTTGATATTTTGCACAGAAAAGCTCATTCTGCAAAGTAACCACAGCCGTCAGATGAAAGTAGTGCAGTTACAGTATAAAACTGTTGAAGGTGAAAACACTCAAAATCCTCAGTAAATGTACCAGGTTACTTTCTACTGACATTTGTTTTTTACCTCACAGCATACATAGATATAACCTCTTGTTACAGCAATATTCATGCAAATGCATAACGTAGCAAACATGTTTAAAAAGGACATGTCTTGTCCCATTAGTGATGAAGTAAATGAGGAAAAAGGGATGGAGCGATGGAGTGAGGGATGAAAGCAGGAGGGGAGATGAGATGACAAGGGCAGCCTCCTCTGCTGTCCCGCGTCTTCCTGGGTCACCCTGCGCTTCGTCCTTCCAGCCCTCCTGCCAGACTGATCAATGAACACCTAGTCTGGGACCCACCCATCTGGGCGCACACATGTGTGTGTGTGTGTGTGTGTGCCTGTGTGTTAAGATGGGCAGCCACAGATTCAGTTGATTTAATACTGGAGTCTGGAGAGGGAAAAGTGACAGCTGCTACCCACTGGATGGTGCTGACCTCCTACTGACACACAAGCCACACACACACACATTCACACACAAAGACGGACACACATGCACGCACACACACACACACACACACACACAAAGCAAAGGAGAGGATTGCCTTTCAGTCCAGATGCTCACTGATGCTGGATTTTACTCTGGGCTACTCCACACTGTTGAGTTGAGCTACCTTCTGGCCTCAACTCTTTTCATTCAAAAGACATGAAATGTGTGTGTGTGAGTGTGTGTGTGTGTGTGTGTCAGCTAGCCCGTAATGGGTGGAAGAATGTTTTCCATTTAATTAGAAAATCAATGTGAGAGACAGCACATGTAATTCCAGGAAATACTCCCATCAGTTTCACTCCCTCGCTCTGCAGTGCGCGCTGCACCTTTGGCTCCATTATCTGTCTGTCTGCTTGTCTGCTGCTCGGCCTGCCTGTTATGCTTCCACCTCCATCCGTCCGTCCACAGCTGCGTCCATGCATGTGAAAACAACGGCCTTGTGTTCAATCAAACGGGAAATTGATAGCAATCTAATAGCCGCGCGGACAACGATTAGCAGTTATGATCACGCCGGCAGGAAATCCATGAGGCCTGATGGGAATAATGAGAATGTGTGAAGCTCAGATGTGAACGTTACGCTGCTACACCGGCCACAGGTCAGCCGGACGGGAAATCAACTGTCTGCCGTCTGCAGTGTGTGTGTGTGTGTGTGTGTGTGAGCGTGTGTACATGTGGTGACATATGCAGGAGCCCCACCTCCTGTAAACACACACACACACACACACACACACCCATCAAGCGGCAGTGATTGACAAGCTGTCGTTACTCAGTTGCTCCCCTCCTGCCTTTAGTGAGTTTTATTGCATTCTGGGTAGAAATCAATTCTTGGGGAACAGGCTGTCAGCACAGACTGTACTCTAGAGAAAGAGAGAATGTGAGAAACACTGAGGTGTGTGTCTGCGTGTGTGCGTGTGTGTGTGTGTGTGTGTCAGAGCAGTGAATAACAAGTGCACACAGGAAACAGAGAGGTAAGATAGAGGAGAAGGAGGCTGAGCAGAATAATGAATTAGAGGTGGATGTGAAGAATGTACAGACAGAGCGCTGGAAAGGGAGGGAGGGAGGAAAAGGTATTATATATCAAGGAAGAGAGAGAGAGAGAGAGAGGTGGTGGAGGGAGAGACGGCTTGATGCAAATTTAGGGAGGTGAAGAGATAGCAGTTCACAGGAACAGACTTGAAGAAAACGACACAATTACATAACCGATATTTGGCAGGAAAGGTTATTGAGCATTCTTGAAGCATTAAACACACTCCTACACTCACACATATGGGCACACACACACACACTGGCACATATGCAAATACACAAACACACTCACAAACCTCAGAGAGTACAGATAATCCACATATATTCATACAAACCATAGTAAACAAATACAAGTAAACACATCACTAGCCTACTAACGTTTCCTCTGATAAATCCCCTGCTGCTTTGCCTTCACATTACGTAACCGCTGTCTGGGATATTATCAGTGTGTGTGTGTGTGTGTGTGTGTGCGCGCATTAGAACTGAGCTCATTGTTTTGAATGTGTCTGCAGCGAGAGGAGGCACTTCTGCTCTGGTGGTCATCACTGTTTGTGGAGTGCTGAGTTGTTCCTCTCTCATAACAGAGCTTCTCTATACCAGCAGGCGTTAGATAAACTGTCTGGAGGGGAGCCAGTTAGGACGGAGCGCGGTCACTTCCCCAGTTATGTGCACCAGATCAAGCCCTCTGAAGTGTTCAGTGTCCATTTGGGATAATCGGCCGCAACCCTCATAAACAACAGCCACCATTTCAACCTCTAAAAAAACATAAACAAAAGATTATAATGAAGTGTCTACTGTTGGTTCAGGTGCCGAGGCCGTATCAATATGTTTATCCTTGACATTTTGCACTTTTCCTCAGGATTGTAACAGGTGTTACAGCCCAGTTGCCAGGAAAAAAAAAATCTTGGCATTTTACGTTTCTGAAAACCAGGGCAACCATATGCTGAAATGTAATGTTTTCAAGTTTCATGATGTGGTTTAAAACAAACGAAAAATGCTGCGTTAGAAGGTAAATGAGGTTGTGGATGGCACAATAAATAGGACTTTGCTTCTGCAGACCGGGGTTCATGTCCTATATCAGTCTAATGTTCTCGCTCTAGGTAGTTAATATTGACCAATATTGACCTTAACCAAGACCTTTTCCTAACCTTAACCAAGTAGTTTTGGTGGCTAATAAAGCTAACAAAAATGGAAAGTGCACATGTGCAAATATTAGCTGTCAAATGACATTGTTACAACAATATGTTTTTGGTTCTGAAATGTTGACAATTCAACATATTTGTTGGTTATCAGATGCGTAAAATGGTAGCACTTTATTTTGGCAACTGGGTTGGGGGTTGATATGAGATATCCTGCCAGGTGGTCATATGTTCACCTTGCCACTGGACGTTAAAGGAAAAATCTGGTCCAAAACTTAGTAACACTGTTTAAAAAGAGGAATTAGAGAATTTATATTGTGTTTGTTGTGCTGTTGGGTTATTTGATGTTGTATTTTTGTTGTTTCCCCCGAAAATGAATCCAGTTACATCACTGAGTTTATCCTCAGTGCAGCTGCAATGATGTGCAATAGGGGGAAAAAATCAACAACATAAAACTGAAATGTTAGCGGTCACGTTTTAGTGTCAATTCCCAAAAATAAAAGAGCAAAGGCTTCTTTGTAGATTCAGCGATTTGGAGCGACGTTAAACAAAACATGCTGGGAGAAATCCAGCATAGAAGAGGGAGAGCACGCTTTGTCCTCCCATTAAGCTCCACTGTAACTGCAGCTGCTCTCTATGTGCAGCTATGTGCGTGTCTGAAAATACTTTAAAACGGCAAAACAATGATGATGTAAGTTAAAAATCCCTGTTTTTAAAGTGGAATGTTTTAGGCTGGATTTTTCCTTTAGACGGCAACATTGTAGTGATGCTGGCTGGCAGCTTCTTGACCGCAACATTCCAGGCGTGGGAAAGTTGGTAACTATGCAAGTAGCTCCACTACTCTCCTTTTATTTTCATGCCACCAATCATTAAAAAAAAAAAGCATTCTCTATTTTTTCCTTTGTTGTTGGTGGTCTTATTATTTACTCAAACTGTGCTGTTGCTTTCATGGTGTCATAAGTTCACAGCTTACATAAAACTGCTCGCAGGGTCCCACTGTGCCTCTTTCCCCATGGAGCGACTGGTACGTTTCATGAATCCCTCCCTTCGCCTCTCCTCTCTGCAATAGACACACAGCTCACTATGGAGACATCTAGTGGTCAGAATGAATCAATTTGGAATGCATGACATCTTCGATCGCCCTTGAAGGTAAAAATCCCCCAGAGACAGTCATTGTATTTTGTCTGCACATATCTTTTTTTATATTTTGTTGAGACACTCAGCCGCACGGTGCAGTTTGATTATACTGCTTTTCCACGTTTTGTACATAGTGTGCTTTGTGAAACGCACATAGAGCTATTGAACAACGCACAGTCCTTGGCGGACAAATAGTTGTCAAGACAACAACATAAAATAATAATATTTATCTTTATCAACATTCCTTTCCACTGAAGTGAGAGTAACGTTTCACCTAATCCAAGAAGTAACCGAATGTTGACAAAGATGTGAGAGCAGTGGCGGCAACCTTCAGTCTGCTGCCTTCTGACATGAACGAAGGCCAAAGCACAAAGTTCTGAGCAACGCTGAGTGATGAGACATGTGAAGATCCTACGCTAAACACTAAACACTAAACAGCAGATACAGAGCATTCCAGGCATTCGGCTGGCTTTTGTACAGACATCAATGTCCCAACATGCTGAACAGAGGTTGATAAAATGGCCCGCTCCTGTTTTGAAAACCTGCATTTAAATATGAACCAAAATGAAAGCGGAGATGACATATGTGGTTGCCCATAATCGCTTTAATAACTGCATTAATTCATGACACTGGGATCAAAACATCTTTCTGATCAAATCAAAATTTCCAAACATTTCAAAAATGGATGCCATAACATCATATTACAAAGTCTTACATGACATTTCAGCTTTGATAATTTCACAGGCTTAGGTGGATTGAACCATATATACTGATTACAATTACCATCCAGCGAATGCTAACAGAATTTCATCATCAGATACCGGGAAACACCCATTTCCCAAGATCCTCCACCATGATGGTAGCTGGCAAAGTGTGAATTTAGATAGCTAACTCTGTAGCCTCTTAGTTTTTGTGTGGGAGGTCAGAGCGACTATGAAAATTTGTGGTGTTTGTGGATGTAAGTCCTTCCCCTCCATTCCCGATGTAGTTTCTTAGACTGTACTTCCTCAGAATTATTTTTTTTTGTCATAATTCTGGCGAGCTAACTGGCACTTATGATGTAGTGTAATGAAATTAAACTAGAAAACAACAAAACAGCACAACAACCACAAGGTAAAACAGGCATATTTTTGTTTTAACAGTGTGATTTACAGTTGAATCTTTTCTTAAATCCTTAATGGAAGATTGGGACTGGGTCCTTCAGCTGGTGAGGAGGTCCTTCTTGCCCTTTGGAGAGCTAAGAGGGAGTCTATTCAAAGTCTCAGGTTTTTAGCTGCACATATGGCTTGTCAAGGCTGCACAAGGCTATTTACACATTGGCAGCTGATGAAATGAATGGCAACTGGTTGAATTTTGCAGACTGGAATAACCCAAAATCATGGAAACATCATTGCACCTTTTTTGAGCCTAAATGTCTCTTTCTTCATGGCTGGTGAGTCCTACCAGTGATTGCAGCCGACACCCACTGATATTAGTAGAAGGGTGAATTTATGGAGTCTGAATTTGCAGGGATGGCACACTCTGAAACTACTCTTTTGCAGCCCCACTTTGTGATTTTGGGTGATGCTGATCTGGTGCTGATCGGGGCTGCAGTGTATGAATGTCCATTTTGACCAAACAGTTCAGGAGCCAAAGTTCCTTGGTCTCGCTCTTGGAAGAAACCTCTGGGAGCAAAGTGAGCTCTCAGCTCTTGAGAGATTCAGTTTTCATGTCAACCCGAGAACAGCAACGGGATGTCTAGTCATATTGCGTGCGACTGACAACAGAAAAAGAGTAAACACAGAAGATGTTGTAGCTGTCAGTATGTTCATGATTATTTACAACTGTGCCGCTGTGCTGTTACATTTGGTTTTGGGGAAGAGATGTGTGGATGTTGAAAATGGGACTGAGGCTACCAGAATGACAAGACGTCAAAGACAAAACTGTTCAGTAATTGAGATCATGCCATGCAGTCTCAAATGGAGATGAATGGTGTGTTCTGCTCTCAATTACCGGCTGAACGATTGCTTGATCGGATCTTTAGTCAAGTGTGTTTGAAGTCAGTCAGTCACTCCTGGTTTTAAAATCAGCTGGACTGATATTTTCCCATTGCTTGTGTCAAATGTTTAACCAATTGGAAATGTTCAGTGCTGAAACTCCACTTTGACCATCCAACCTGAACAGTGCTACTTCGGCTGCAGGAACTGTTTTGGGGCCGAGGAGCTCAAGAACCAGGGCAGAAAAAAGATTTGTCTGGTTCCTCCAGAGGCAACAGGGGTGTGGCTCTCTGCTTCCTCAAAAGGAGTAACAGCCTGTATCCTTGAGGCTGGGCAGGCAAGGATGTGCGGTGACCTACAGATGGATGCACAGACGCAGATGGGAGCCCACACACTCAAACACAGAGTGCAATCCGCATCAAGATCAAAGGGGAGCGCGGCTTTGACTTGTCAGCACCGAGGACAATGACAGACAGAGGCATCTGTGTTGGCGCTGGAGTGGAGAGAGTGGAGAGAGGAGGCACAGATCTACACATGATCCTCCAACCTCATTATCACATTCACTAGACGCAAAACAATCTCACAGTCCTCCTCGGGGCATTGTGGTTTTCCTTGAGAGCCGAAAAGGGAATGTCTTAGTCAGCAGAACGGCACTGCATAGTTGCCATAAAAATCACTACTTGTGTGCACATGGTGTCTTCTCACTGTGTTACGTGTAATGGATTCATGCGGGCTTGATTACGCTCAGTTTCATCTCCATAGTGACAACTGTGAAGACATGCTATTTGTCATGTAGATTAAATAACCCCACCACTACAGATGAGCTGGGAAAAACACAGCTGTTTGCATTCTCCACTGGCTCTCTTGTCAGAAATGTACAAGGCATGCACACGGTTACCTCAACAACACGGGAGGGTGAGCGGAGATGAAAGGAACTGGGATGGATCCACCTAGCCTCGTAATTAGTCCTATTTCTGATTAATTGCATGTTAGAGCGCAGGGGGGTTATTCCTACTGGGCCTGTGGGTGTGATTTCCCACACAAGGATGACTCAAAACAAAACACGACTGCGCGCCTTATTTACCCTGAAACTTCAGTCTCCACTCTGCCTCTGGGTTTGGAAATGATGCAAATGTTGCAAAGATCGTAACAATCCCAACATTAACATCAGACATTTACTGTACTCCTCCAACCAGCATTAGATCAGTTTATGAGTTTACCAGTATATAGGCTCAGGATGTGTCTTTTTTTTTTTTTTTTTTTGAAAATCAGATATTGGCATGTCTTCCCTCTCTGGTATAAAAGAGGTTATTCTCGAGCTCATGATTTTTCATATTGTTTGACAATACCTCTTGCATCTTTTTATTTTGCGTTGTCTTTGTTCATTTTGTTTATTGAAAAATTTTATTAAAAAAATTATTTTAGTGATTGATTTCTTTTATATTTCTTTCTTTCTTTTTTTTGCATAGTAATTTTCACATTTAAAAATATTCAGAATCAATATCAGCCATCGGCAGCTTCAGTCAAGCTTCACTATGAACAAAACATTAATTTATCATCAGAGAAGTTTATGTCGGTCTAAAAACGGCAGCAAACTCTATCATGCACATGATGTTATTGTGAAGTACAGATTTTTTAAAATTTTTATTTAAATTTTATTTTTTTAGATGAACTGGTGCTTCTAGATGCCTTGGCATAGCAGATACCATCTTAGACCTTTTGTGTTTTATCCTTGATTATTTTATAATCATGTGCAATACGGTGTATGTGCATTTTGGATTGTTAACAATCAATTAAATTACTTTTACTTAAATTACAAAAAAATTAAAAATATGAGTCAGTCAGGTTTAGGTGGGTTTACCCTCAATTACATCCCAAATGGTGCTTTATAAGCTGATATATCTCTTCATCAGAGTCACAAATATAAATACCTGAAAACTGATTATAATCAGTGAATGATGAGATTTACTTTTGATGTACTTTGTTTGTTCAAGATGAAATGTAGCAGAGAGAGGGAAAATTGTCTTCCTATATGAGGTACAGTTCCATCCCCTATAACATTAACCGTTGTGCCGACATGATTCAAGCATTCAAAAGAGGCATTACAGGGTGATGATGGTTTTCCTGTTTTCATATGTCGGAGGATGATCGGCCACCTCTAATCACGAACCCAATCTCTTGTGCAGTGAAACGAGAGTGGAAAAAAACAACTATTTTCTCCTTGAGTAATGGCGGGTGATCACTGCGAGGAGAGCGTTTATCTCCTGCTGTCTCACAGACTAAATAAGCGAGGTCTGAGCGTGACCGTGCTCCCACTGTCAGTGTGAGAATGTCTGGAGGGAGAGAGAACACTGCAGAATGTGAGACTTTTCCCTGACATGCAATTCTGTCAAACTTGGTGGCTGACTTTTTCCACACATTTGTTTTCAAATCAAGCTTTTTTTTTTCCATCAGCATTTTTTTGGGCTGCAAATTTTTGCTGTAAATATTTATGTACGTCTGCGCAATGTGGGAGTTACATTGCATTGTCCTGCACTTTTCTTACGGTGTCCTCCAAGTGTCCAGCGCCCACGCACAATCTGCTGTCGATGACCGTGTATTCATTGTGGCTCGAGCAAAGACGAGGCTGCTCTTTGCATCTTTGGCTGCTCCGAAAAGACTTACGGCAGTGCTCCGCTCACCTTTCACCCCTCACAAACTCCTCAACACCCCCGTCACACCCAACACCTTTCAACTGTCTCTCACCATCCCCAAAGACACAATGGTTAACTTTAACAATACCTCCTCCAGATCCTCTATAAATGTAGCCAAACTGGGGTGGCCAGTGTGTGTGTGTGTGTCTTCTGCTTATTGTCTGTGAAGCATATGGCCTTCTGACATCGAAGGCAGAAGGTCACTGGCCACAGGAATTCAAGTCATTCTGGGAATCTTTCTTTTGCATTGATAAGGCTTCTTTCACAAAATTGGTTGGTCAATGGGCACTAAAATGCATAGATGCACACACACACACACACACATAGATAAACACAAACAGATAGTATCCCGGCCAGATGTAATCAGGAGCAGATAGCAATGAGAGGCATCCTGTTACATCTTAACCGTGAAGAGGGAATGCGACTAGGAGTGATGGACACACTGCTCCCATTGTAATGGAGCCACAGCGGGGGGAGGGGCTGAGGGATAAGGGGTGAGGGGTGAAATAAAGACATGAGA
Source organism: Myripristis murdjan (assembly GCF_902150065.1). NCBI lineage: Eukaryota > Metazoa > Chordata > Actinopteri > Holocentriformes > Holocentridae > Myripristis > Myripristis murdjan. Next base: position 23,512,786 of record NC_043990.1, on the reverse strand, counting down.
TTGCCAACATGATCCACAGTAGAAGCCCAGGAGGAAATAAACAGGGAGGGAAGAGGTGACAAAGCAGCAGAGGAAAGAAGAAGAGAGAGGAAATTTAAAGGAGGAGCAAAGCGGTGGTCAGTGGCGCTGCAGTGGAGCTGGGGTTTGGATGAGTTGGCGGGGGTGGGGCTGGGAGGGGGGTCAGACCCCATGGAGAGGCTCCGATAGTGGGCCGTGATCTCTCAGGTGGCAGCCTGCTCCCTCCAGGCTCAGGGCGGGCCTCCATGTGTCAGGCCCGGCCGGTGACAGATGTCCCTCTGTCTCTGAAACAGCAATAATTCACCATTAATCACCAGATGATACTGTAAAGGGAGGGAGGGGAAAAGGAGAAATGGAAGAACAAAGAGAGGGAACGGGGGTCGGACTGAGGATTTGAATTATCACCTTGTTTCTTTGAAAATGTGATGTATTGCACAGGAAGACGGCGCTTTCTACGAACTGCCCTTCTGAGTATGTGTGCGAGTGTTTGCACGTGGCAAGCATGGCATTGGGTTTAACGGTGCACTGTATATCTTAGTCCCTGAATCCTCTCTCTCTCTCTCTCTCTCTCTCTCTCTCTCTCGCTCGCTCTCTCTCTCTCTGACCATAATGAGAATGTGTCACTGACATGAATAGATGGTGACGATCACAGACACGTGCATGTGCGTGTGTGTCTCGGCCCTGACAGTAAATCCATATGCACTTAGATAGTTATTATCGGCGCTGTATCTGGGTGTATTTCTCCCATGCTGACACATTCTTCAAGGCTGGATGGGGAAGAAAACGGACACCCATGGGTGGGCCGCGCTGAGATGGCAATCATGTGAGGCCATGCTTTTTTATGTCAGCTTTTGTGTGTGCGTTTGTTTGTGTGTGTATTTAAGTGTATGTGGAGGTGTTTGAAAGTGGATGTGCATGTAGTGTGTGTGTGTGTGTGTGTGTGTGTATGTGCATGTGTGCCTTAGTATGCATGGGTCTTTTTGCATAAATGCGCCTTAACCTGGTGTGTTTGTTAGTGAGTGAGTGTGTGTCTAAGTGCTTGCATGTGTGTTTGTCTATATTAATGTATTTGTGCATGTGTGTCTGTTTGCATACATATGAGTATGTTTCTGTGTGTGTGTGTGTGTGTGTGTGTGTGTGTGTGTGTGTGTGTATGTGTGTGTGTGTGTGTGACTGTTATGTGATGATGCAGTATCCTCCAGGGATCATGGGATCGAGCCTGTCAATCAGAGTGATTGATCTGTCTCCTGCCCCTCCCTCCCTGGTTCCAATACAATCCCCCCCGCCCCCTCCAACCCCCTGGTGATTAATCACTCAGTCACTCAGACAGGTAGTCATGACATCATCTAATACCTTCCACCCACCCTCCTTAAAGGAACACACCAGAGGTTTGGGGGAAATTGTCTTCTGGTCAACTAAATAATGAGAAAATACACCAAAACCATCCAAGAGTCCCTGGTGGGTCATTTTATTCAGAGAGCCAACACTGTTACTGTGTTTTTATTATAAGGCCTGTAGAAATATCATTCACTTGACCCAGCTGATGTAGGCATGTTTATTTGCGTAACAATTTCAGGTTGTGGTGTGACGATTCATTCTTTTCATTGATGCAAATCAGCTGTTAAGTCTACCAATTTGACTGAACTGACCTGCTAAAGGGAAAGAATTGCTCTGATTTTGGCCTTAATTGATATGTTTTGGATCAGTTCATTCACAATTACTAAAATAAAAACAACAATTTACAGGCGATTTCAGAGAAAACTCTTATTATTTACTTAAAAAGTAAAAAATAATTCTGTTGTCTGATTTTTCTTTTTAATTTAAGAAAAAAGGTTTATTATATTATTTGTGCGTGTTAAAAATCTCAAGTCAGAACGTTGACTTGCATTGTGCTTTACAAACTTGAATATAATTGAATCAATCTGAACAACAAAAATTACCAATTAGTGTATTGGGAACTGAACTGAACCGATGTCAGGTCAAAAATCCCCCCCCTAATTTTAAGCAGCAAACTTACATATTCATCCACTGTGCAGAGATTTTTAGTTATAAACAATTTGTCATTGCCCAGAGGGGAACAGTCGTTTATGGTAGTTCAAAGCTTTGTTATTTTCACATCATAATTCATGTAAATTTCAACAAGCTCTTATACATTATTCATTTCAAGCTTTACAGTTAAAATTGCACTGAAAGGCTCCAAATGACAGTGCAGCACATGCTCATGTTGATCAGCTGAACCGGTCTGCAATCATTTTACACCAAAAAAGCCAAAGGATACCAAAAGGACATGAGGACAAGATCTAATGCTGGTGAGTCCAGCTTTCTCTGGACGGTGATATACTCCATGCTGCTCTTTTTCTGTTTAGTTTCAATTCATCGCTTGACCAACGGGCCAACCTTGGGCTGAAAACTTGGTGTACTTGGAAAATAAAGGAGTGGGTGTTGATACAGCAGGTTTTGTGTCTTCTCTAAAGGTCATATACACCACCTGTGTCCACCGGAGGGCGGCATGTCAGGTCATTTGGGTTTTTTTGTATCTCTGGAATGGGAGGTCAAAGAGCCACAGGACTGGCCCCAAACAGATTTTGGATCTGTGTTGGTAGGAGGGTTGTGTCTGGATACATGGGCCAATTGCATCTCCTTTCAAAGTCACCAAGAGATATGTCACTTGTGTCACTTGGCCTGCAATTCCACCTGTGTCCACAGGAGGGTGACATGTCAGGTCATTTGGGGTTAGAATATAGGGATGAGGCGGTCAATTGCCCAGCAGCACAGCAAATATTTCCAGAACCCTAAGTGGCAGAGACACCAAATTTGCTGCACATGATCGTCTCATCCCACTGCCCATGTCTGTCAAGTTTGGTGCCTGTAGCATCTTCCTTTCATAGAGCTGCCATAAATCCCACTCAAAAAAAATCTCTCCGTCATTTAAAATTTTTTTCTCCCATCACTAGGAGGTTCGGTTCCGGAGATAGAGGCCAACTGCCTGTCCATTCAAAGTCCAAATTTGGTGGGTGTGATTGTCTTGTCCCACTGCCCATGTCTGCAAAGTTTGGTGTCCCAAAGGTCTTCCTTCCATATAGCTGCCATCAGGGCCAAGGTTTCTGTGACCCTCACTCCATCCACTGCTCACTTCAGAGCTACTTTGTTAATGTTTGATCATGTTTGATGATGTTCAACTTTGACACCAATAAAAGCTGTAAATGAATTATGCCAGAATTAACGGTTCCTGTGTTTGCCCAAACTGGGGTCATTCACTTTCACAAGATAATGATAATCTTCAGTCAGTGTCAGCAGTTTCTGTCTTTATTTGAACAAAATTGGTTTTAAATTTATTTTTAGTTTGAAGAAAAACACATATCCAGTGAATGGATGTGAAGTGAATGGATCTGAAGTCCGGTCCCCATTGGAATAAAACTGACTTTTGCTGCTCCCTACTGGACATATTCTTTACCTGCAAGAGTAAGAACTGAGATGAGCTTCTGCTCAACATATCGAAGCAGGAGGTGAATTTTGTCTGAATTCATGTATTTTTTAAATTATATTTATTCAGTGTACCAGAATCCACCAAAACAACAATCTATCTATCTATCTATCTATCTATCTATCTATCTATCTATCTATCTAGAAAGGTATGGAAATCAAAGGGAAATTTCAGTTGTGTAATCAAAATGAGATTGCCAAATTTTCAGAAACTCCTCTTTTATGTTTTATATATAGGCATGTAATTAGAAAGCTCATTAGCCAATAGTATGTTGTTGGTGAATAAGTAGATTTCCAGCATATTGTAATGCACTTCAGCTGTTGAGGCCAAATCTAGGTACCTTTTATTATTATTAATATTATTATTATTTATTCCAAAGGTGCCAAGAAAACACAAAGGAGATTTTGGAATATGTATATTTAGACAGAAGTAAATTAAAGATATCACTGAATACCAGTATGCTGACAATAAATTACAAGACCAAAACATATGACGTAAGTTACAGTTGCCTTAACTTTATACAGTGCCAAAAGCAGAAAGACACTGAAGGATCCATTTTTAAGCTCCTTTGGAGTGAAAAAGGTTTCTGCCTCTAGGATGTTTGTCTTTGCCTCTGCCCACAGACCAAACTTGGTATCACTGTCATTGTAATACTTTAAATTCACCAGTAGGTGGCAGCAAACTTGCAAAAATGGAACAAAATCTTGGGGCCGGTGGAGAAATCAGAGCGAACGTGATCAAGGATCCTCTAAGAGGCCATTTGAGGTCAGTTGCACTAAACACACCTTAGTGAACAGGAAACAGGAAGCATTAACTGAAACTGGAGATAATGACTAACAATAATGATGACTAACAAACGCTGTTTTCCAGTTTAAGATAATCGAACAATGAGAGTTTTTATGAATCAGGGTGTAACTAATTTCCACGTAAGAGAGGTACTGTTTATATTGTTTCTATAGACCTCCACACTGAAGACATCATGTGTAGGCCTACATGGACACACACACACACACACACAAAAAAAAAATCCAAACACAGCGTCGGAAGAGATGACGCACAAACCACACCACAGCTCATAAGTCAACTGGCTGGCAGTGAACTTGTGAACTGCAGTTTTCTCTGACTGACGCTGGACACAGGAACACATGCCATTGGATTCACACACACACACACACACACACACACACACACACACACACACACACACACACACACACACACACACACACACACACACACACACACATCACATGTCACAGTTTCCATTCTAAAGATAAATAAACCCAGTCCACCTCCCAAGAGCATAACCATAAACAGTCAGCTGTACCAAGTCTATTATGACACCCCACCTGCTCTTGTCTACAATTGTAAGGTGTCATGTGGTGGGCGGATCAATGGATACTTAACTGACATGCTTTTCAACACCGATTATCAACAAACTGTATCTGCTCCAGCATCGGCAAGTGTCACAGCTTCACACCGGCCGACAAATAGATGCTTTTGACTGATAGCAGCCAGTATTGTCAATGTCGTGACCCATGAAACACAAGTCCTCAGGTACTGCGGCTCTACTCACACTCACCTCTGTCACCCTGCGGCGACCTCCTGCCATATCATCACACGGTCACACCATGGTGGCCTCACACATGTCACTAAACATATGTTTGACCAAGCCTCCTTAAAGACGAGGCAGCCACAGGATGTCATCAGTGTGGAAACTTGTATTTCATCAGAAATGAGATGAAGCTGTTGAGCTGTTCTGGGCCATTAATTTCAAAACCTGTTTATGGATATTGTAAATTCACAGGTTTATTGCACCCTGAAAATAAAAGGCAGCAAGTGATAATGAATGTGACCTATAAACAAGGTTTGAGAGGAAGCCATGGTGGAATTCTCCATGTCACATTCACCTGACTGGACTTTGGCTTCTGACAGCTTGTGTGTGTGTGTGTGTGTGTGTGTGTGTGTCCGTGTTGTATTTATGGGTGTGTTGGTTTGCATGGGTGAAAGCACAAATTCACTTATCTGAGTGTGTATACGTCTCTACAGTGTGTGCTTTTTGTATGTGAATGTGTGTGTATGTTTGTGTGTGATAGCTGCCCTTTCCTCTGTTTTTCTTCCTCCCACACTTCTAGTTAAAAAGAGTTCAAAGTGTAAGAACATGGGTTTCTGCTCTTGGCCCCCAAACACACAACATACAGTGGGTACACGGCTGAAATGAAACTCTCAGAAATGAAACTCCCAGAAATGAAACGAAACACAGTTTTGCACAACCCCCCAGTAATGGAGCTACCAGCAGTGTTACATGTTAAACCACCGGTAGCTTAGCTGGGTGCTGCAATATATATTACACACCACAAAGATTATATCAGAAGATAAGATAAAAATGACAGGAGCAGTTGCACAGAGCAGAGACGGCCATGTGAACTAATTAGAGAGAAACAGATCCAGCCAGTCACTCTCCATCTACTTCTTACTTACTTACTTCTTACTTATTATTATTATAGATCATTGGTTTAATTTATTATTATTATTTTTATTTTTATTCCAGCCACCAACTATCCGCTCTCCATCCGCTGTCCCTGAGGTTGGCTCCTAACCCAGATCCTGGGTCAACCTCCCCGAAATCAGTTTTTCAAGGATGTACAAATTAACATTTTAATGATGAATGAAGGCATTTCCTCTGTAAGGCCTTGAGCACTAATGATATTCTGTTCCAACTCCGATGAAGAGCGCATTTACAGTCGGTCGATATGCCACCGAGAGAGAGACTGAGACACAGAATGGCAAACTCACAGAGGCTGTACTTGCTTGATCAGCAGCTTAGAGGGCATGCAAACTTTCAGTTGGTTTTGAAATGAGGTCATGGGGACGAGGGGGGGGTATCAAAGGGGTGAAGTGGTGCAGCAGCCTGCAATTTACATAATTACAAAATCACACAGTAATTACAAAACCGGATTGAGCCCATGCGTGTCTGCAGGCATTGTGCGCATGCGTGTGGGTGAACTGGCACTGTCATCGTCTTGATCTCGCTGTACGGCCATGCTCCGCCCACTGATGTGCACCCCTGTGTTTGTGCACGTCGTCGTGTTACACATGCATGTTCACATTGTTTTCCTTTCATTTCTCACCCTTCTTCGTTTCTCACTACTCTGTTCAGAGGATCTAGGAAATCCCTGGGGCTTCTCTGATATCTGAATCATCGCACCAAGACTCTGTCTGCAGGCATCTGGTGCTGTTGACATTAAAAACATACATTGTGAGGTTGTAGGTATCACTTCATGGCTCCGTGTTACCCTTTCTCCCTTTGCAGAGCGGTTTATGGCTGCACCTTGCCCTGCAGAGAGCATTTTTGGACAAGGAATGTGCTCAGCTCGAGTCACAGTCCCCTGCTGCAGTGAGACTCACGGGGTTGACCTTTCATGACCCTTTGACTCCACTTTAAACTTTGCTGTGACTTTTTATGAAACACCTGGGAGAACGCTGCAGCTCGGACAGTTGGCTTTTAAAGCCACATTAGACAAGATTTTTGTCAAAGAATATACCCATCTCAGCCTAAATCACAAAGCAGGCCCCAGCACAGAAGAGTGTCCCATAGCTAATAGAGACTCTGTAGATTCCCTTTGAAAAATTAAACTGTGATATCAGGTATGGTCACCGGTGGGGAACTTTTCTGCACATAGGAGGTCATTGATTGAAACATAAGAGTGAAACCCAAACTGTCTCCTACACAGATAGAACAAACACTGTGTCACCTCTGCCCTCAAGAAGATCCTGTTTGGTTTACGGATGTTACCATAATTTCTAAGTACTGAAGTCGATAACAATTCAAACTTTAACTTCACCTCTTGTTGCCTTTTGGGGCTGGCAGGAGGTGAAGCCACCGTGTACAGCTGTAAATATAGCCTTCCAATACAAAACCAGCAGATCTAGGCCTGTGAACTGCAGCAGTACAAGGGATCAGACAGTTCCTCTGATGAAAACAGGGTGACATCACCAGTCTGGGACACTGTTAATCAAGGTCAGTCCATCCTGATAGCGGACAGGTTCAATGTTCTCCAACCCCCAGCCACACTGACAAGAAAACATGGACTTTGAAACAATCACCTTAGCTGAATGCAAGTGTCTGTTACTGGCTATTTAAATGTTCATCTTGATTTTTTTTTTTTTGCTTATTTCCTGTGCATCTGTGCTTCAGTGCATTTGATCCATCTGTCCATCTGTCCAACCTGCAGAGCGTGGAGGCTCCAGAGCTCGGGCTGTAGTGTCACAGGATCGGCAGCAAATGTGGAGTCATGGCAGAGGCGGATGATGCGACAGGGACTTTTTTGTATGCAGACACACATTTCATAATAGTCATTTCCCAATCCACAGGATGTACTCTACCCCATAAATACACTTAGAGGAACAAACCACTCCTCGATCCCCTGACACTGTTACATATCAATCTGTGATATTAACATGCCGTAATTCGCTTTTTTGGAGCAAACAACTTTCCATGATTGTATCACACCCCTGATTCAAAACACATCCTGATGCTGTCTACATTGCATTATTATGCCTCCTTGTATGATTGTTGAACATCAGTGTATGACAGCAGCTGTAGAATGGAAGTATTTATAAGACTTTACTTATATGGCAATCCATAAATGTGGAGCTTATTGCACAAATATTTCACTATTCACAAATGTGCGTCTTTTTTATTTTTGTTTTGTAAATTCGTAACCACAGAAATATCCAGTGGTTTGCAAACATGTAGAATTTACTCTGAGTAAGGGTATTTTAATTTCACAGAAAATGGTAAAGGTTTTCTAAATGTAAAGTTTCAGGGTTTAAATGGCGTTTACATTTGTGGACTGTCTTCTGTGGATTAAAATTGATAATGTCCGGTAAATACTTGCATATAACACCGCTTCGAATAAAGAGCTGGCAACATCGCTGCCATTCACTTTCATCATTTCTTTCATGATTTCTGTATTGCACCACAGTCAGCTGGCCATCTCCTAACCTTTAAGCTGATTTCATGTCATGCAAAGGTTTTGCTGTAATCGCTCTGTTGCAAAGCACCGCTGGCCTGTTGCAAAGAGCTGTGCACCATGTTGAAATGTAGTTATTGTGAAGATCACTATGCCAACGTCAAAATTTTCAGTATCTGCAGGATAATTGATGCGCCTGGGAAGCGAGCATGAAACATATTTAAGATTTCGAGGATGTATGGACAGAAGGTAGTGACACTTTTTGGGAGAGGGAAAAAGAAAAGGAAGGAAACATATTCATCATGTGGTCTTATACAATGTGGAGGAGCAGATGGACATGAGAGGAAATGTCCAGGGGAGTTGGCAGGCAGTGCAGACTGCTCCTGCCTGACCAGACCTTGACCTAGCACTGAGAAGCCTCGACAGACGGGACATGTGTTTTAGAAATGTACGTTTGACAGTATGAGAGAGACAGACAAATGATTCGTTTAACTGTGAATCCTTTTGTTTTCAAATGAACAAAGTTCTGTGTTTCTCCTCCCAAAGTTGGTCTGAATTGAGGGTCTTCTGAATAGAAACCAAACTCCTGTGCATTTCATTACAGCAAAACAAAGACTGCGTACTGTACTGCCTGTTCTGAAAGACCTCAACCTAATCCGACAAGGCACTTTCCCATGGCTCAGCTTACCTGCCCCATCTCTTTCAGCCTGGCCAGACCTGCTGGGAACTCACCCGAAACGCTCTGGCGCGCCCCCAGGAGAGCCTCTTTGACCCTGTGTTTGACTTGGAAGGCCTGTTGGCGGGCTGAAGTAATGCCATGGCTTTGGCTTATGTTGTGTGGAGTGTTTTGTCTGTTGTCCCGGTTCAGGCTAGGACGCAGTCACATGGGCGAAGCTTGATCCAGATACACCCACAATAAATTCTAACCTAATTAGCTCGAGTTTTGGCCCGCTTGTGATAACTCAGCTCATTCGATGTCATGCTATTTGTTGCAAAATCTTACAATGAGGCAGCTGGCGTCTGTGACCACTGCATTGTGCACAGGAGCATTTGTTATTATATGAGCGTGTGAGTGCGAGTGGGCCTTATGCCTGCATGTACTTGTTGCCAAACAGAGTGTGTGTTGAAGTGTGACAGCTGAATACTATGTGGTGAATGCAGTGGCCGTCCAATAGGTGAAGCCTTCTGTGCGTCATATCGACCAAGCAACCGCGTATACATAACTACAAGTGGGATGGAAAGTCATAAGGGAGGGACACACACACACACATACACCGACGTGATGGCAGTAAAAGGGGAAGGGGGAGTTGTCATGTGTTCCGAATCCTCTGAAGCTGAGGTATTCTGCCTTGAAGTGGGCTTCAAGGAAAACATTACAAACTGGCAAGCAGTCTTTAGATCCCCTCTGTCTCTACACACCCACACACACACACACACTCAATCATGCACACAAATCTGAACAGCAACACATTTGTATATTCTGGGGAGAGAGACAATGCCAAGTGTGCAGTCAGCATTAAGCACATACTCAACCTGTTGTGACTTGCATCACAAGCTACTCATGTGTAATCTTGCTTTGAAAATTAAATTCTTGCCTGTACTCACACCTGTTTACAAGTCTATTTGTGTGTGTATGTGTGTGTGTGTGTGTGTGTGTGTGTGTGTGTGTGCACCTTGTAAATGCTACGTAGTGAGGACCAAAATGCAATTTTGACCAATAGAGTTGGGACATTTTTGGGAAGTGAAGACATTTTGGCCGGTCATCACAACTACAAAAGCTCATTCTGGATTATTATATTATTATTATATTATATTATTATATTGTTATATTATATTGGTTGAGGTTAGAATTAGAGTCAGGTTAAGGACTGGGTTAAGGTTTGGGTTAAGCATGCATTGGTTATGGTTAAGATTTGGGAAAGGCTGTAAAAAAATGAATGGAAGTCAATATATTGTCCTCACAAAGACAGAAAGACGACATTGTGTGTGTATGCATTCATGGTATTGCCTAAATTACCAGTAAGATGCATGGCTATTGCAGGAAGCCCATAGAGGAACCAGTTAGAATGTTGCTGTTGGTGAAAGCCAGTCCTTCCTTTATGTACACAAAAGGTTCCTGTAAGTGGCTAAATGAAGGAAACACCTGAGTAAATACAGCATATTAGATGCAAGTGGTGTTCATTTTTCTTGTGTGGCATGTGTGCACTTACCCAGTACAAGGCAGCAAAAAACAAACAAAAAAACACACCCATAATTTCATTCTGCTCGAGCACTTTCATGCTGTCATGCAGAGTTTATGTCTTGAGTGATCTAGTGAAGCAGCAGACACACAACATTATTATTAATAATTCAAAGGAATTTGTAGAATGTAAGCCGAGTCTGATATATAGTGATAATAAGAACTAGTGGAACAATTTCACGGGCAGAAGTTAAACTGATGTATAAGAAAAATCCAGCCTAAAAATATTTAATACTACTAAAACTGTATGTTGATGTATTTTGTTCCAAAGAAGTTGTGTAAAATCATATTTCCAGTGTAGCTACAATGACGTTTAGCAAAACATTTTTTTACATATGTGAAGTGGTAAACATAATCCTGTAGAATAAAACAGCTTCTTTCTAGAGATGTCATGTTGCACTGATGTTCAGCAATCGTGCAAAGACAAATGCACCATGGAATCGGAAGAAGCCTCAAGTTCAAATGCAAGGAATGCATGTCACTTACAAACAACTGTGCAGTCAGATCCAGACAAAACAGCTGGCAAAATGAACAGCTGTATGTTTTAACGGCTCGTGTGCGCAACGTCACATGCACAGTCTGACTGTAAAGTTGTTTTTCTGTGCTCATGCTCTGGAGAAGATTGGTTTCTCCCGGACAACTTGGGAAGATCTTTCTTCACAGAAACACAAGAATCAACTTGACATTCTTGGACTGGATATTTGCCTTCTGCAGTTGTTGCAAATGGCCCAGCCCGGATCATATAAATGCCCCGGTGATCATAAACCATTTGACCAGCTAACTATCTTTATATGCACATATACCCGTCTGACTGAGAGCAACAAGCTCATGTCTCTTGTCAAGAGGTTGTAAAAGAGGCAAAGGCAGGAAATTATTACTGCAGTAGATATAAATGTAGAAGAGACGGGTAAGTGGGTTCACCAAAAAAACGTAAGTTATAATACTTCATTGCAACATAACTCCTGGAATAATAAACTGATGATACAAAGTGTAAGAATATCCATGGGTGGATTCATACTTTAAATAGAACTAATATCACTAATTGCAATTTGTTTAAAAAAAAAAAAATCACATGCAGATGTTGGAAGCCTAGATGTCTTGTTGCCATGGGGTGCCATGTTTCATCAAACTGTGCCCTGCAGCATTTTGGTGTGCCAACCTAATCGGATATACACGGGCACACCTAGCACAACAAAGCCCTCACCCACATGGTGTGACAAGCCCTGGATTGATGAGCAATCAGTCACCAGAATCAGCTTTTTTCATCTGAACAGTGAAAACACACCAGAACATAGAATGCATTGGGGAAAAACATTACCCATCCTAATCTGTATCACAATGCATTAAACTGCTCAGGAGGCACTATACAACAGTTTGACTTTGTTAAAAACAGCTGTTGGTAAATGTGGTCATACATGACTACATTTCAGAGGTAAACCCAACTTCTGCAAACTCCCTAAGGGCCATCTGGGACCAGGACCTCAGCATCACCATGTCAGATGAGCAACGTGGGCATATACTAGACTTTGCACACCCCTCCTCTGTTTGTGCAGGGCTCAGTCTACTGCAGAGTCCATTTCACCAATGGCAGACTGGCCTAGATACATCCTGACAGAACTGCATACATGCAACAGATGTAAACAATCACCAGCCGAATATGCACATGTTGTGTTCACGCCCACAATTATCAGAGTTTCGGCCGGCAGTCGCTGATAGACTTATGGTGGTAAAACAATCGACCTCGATCCCCTCTCTGCCCTTTTAAGAATTCTCTCTACACCCAACGCACCCAAAACCACAGACACAAGTTATTGCATTCACCACTCTGCTTGCAAGGAGGCTCGCTCTTTTGTGCGGACACATCCCTCCCCACCTACTCATAATAAATAGATTCATGAGATACTGCAGTGCATTAGGGGTGAAAGGATCAGGTTTTCCCTGCGAGGTTCCATAAAGACCTTCCATAAAACCTGGCAACCCTTTTTAAATCATAAAACATATCGATAACCCTGGCTATTAACAAAGAAATCAACAAATGAACAATCAACCTGCTCTCTCGGATTTTTATTTTTCATGATTTATTTATTTATGAATCCTTTCCTCTTTCTGTCCTGGCATGCATGTGTGTGAGTGAGATTCCTGGGTCGGGACTGACCTCTGAGAGAAGAAAGGGCCAAGAACTTGTGTGGGTGGCAGTGGGGTTTACAAAAATGGGTGGGAGCGAGCTGGAGTGGGGTTTGCCATAGATAACCACAGAACACTGTTAGCCGACTGTCAATTGTGTTTGTGTTGTTGATTTCTCAGGTGGTGGTTCATGTTTCTTATTCCTGTGTATAAACGCCCCTAACAAGGATGATGCAACATCATGTGATTGTACGCAGTTTTTTAGATACTTGTGCCATTGAAGACAGGTTTTGTGGTTAGTTTCTAAGAATTACAGAGTAACTGCTTGCATGCTACTGAACTTGTGCTGAGTCACGGGACAGCAGTTTTTGGATAATGATCCATATAGCCTACTATCATAAGGAAGCATTTTTAAAAGACACCCGAAATCACCATCACTGCAGTGAAAGTGTGTGTGCATTTAGCTGACACTGTGCTCTGTCTGTATTTGTATTTTACAGTGTTAATGACACTGGTGTTTACTGACACCACTGCAGTCCTGCCTTATCTAATCTACTGTTTACACACATTGATCTGTGTGTGTGCCATTACAGCCTCGCACCACGTGTGTGTAAGGTCCGACTGTCTGAACTTGGCTGTGTACAGCTGGCAAGGTCAGGATCCAGCTATCAGATGGAGGTGTCTAAGGTGTGTGTGTGTGTGTGTGTGTGTGTTTGTGCTGGGTGTGAGCGTGCATGTGTAAACAAATAGATATATTGTTCATAGATCAAGCTTGATACTCAATGTGCACTGGCGCTACGTGGCATGTGTGTGTGCTCGTGTATGTGAGGTGTGTGGTGTACGTGTGTGTAAGCACGCACTAGTGTGTGTGTGCACGCATGGCAATAAGCAAACATTGCCAGTATATATGTCCATAGGTCTCCGTCAGTCTATGGGTCCCTAACTAAGACACAGATGAGTATTCAGGCTGCTGCTGGTGTGTGTACAGTGATGTGTGTGCTGTAGGCTTCGTGGCATGTGTGCTCAGCTAAAACGGGAACATATACGTGCACGGCCTTACACCGGCGCACAAGACGCTTTGCAAATAAAGACTCGGAGAATTTGAGCCGGTGCTGGAGAAAAACCTGAAGGTAGCCACTAGCCAGCAGCCACATTTGAGGAGCTGCTGTTTGTTCTGCTGCACATGAGGAATTTTGTGCATGCTTCGCCTCAGCACAGGGGCTATATATGTATCTGAAAAGACGTTAAAATGGTCGGTTTGAAGTGTATTTGGTGTTGGTCAATACAGAGGAAGGTGGCCACTTTGAATCCAGGGCAGCCGTGGCCGGAGCTGATGAAGGTGCAGATGGAGCATGGCTGATCAGAGAGGCTCCCTCACTCTGCAGCCACATGTGTGTCCCCACTTCAAATAACACCGTACGCAGAGACAAAATATACACAAATGCGCTAAAAATGTGTTTTGAGGACACTGGAAATGTATTTCCTCCCCGCATCGTCTTGAAAACATACTGTATCTGCAAGTTTATTCACAACATATTTTTGCCACTTAAAATATACTTGAAAACGGTGTTTTGAACATGTGCAAATATGTTTAAGACATGTTTAAAAACCTCATTTTGACACATATTTTAATGAAATCTAAACATAAAAACAGAGCATTCCTATATTGTGCCTTGGGGTTGATGTTATTGCCGCAAGGGGAATCAGTTCAGTATTTAGACTTCATTATCAAGCACCTTTGGGTAAATAAAGCTTCTTAATGAGAGGAAAAGAAAATGGCTGCTGGTCTGTAGATTAGTTTGTAGTTTGTAGATTCACAAATGTATGGAGCCCTACATCTGAGAAAATATTTGCTAAAACTGCAGCAGCAAACAGTAGACGGCACTTGAAAAATAGAAAATAAATGGCAATAAAACAGATGGGAGTGCATTAAACATAATGCACACTGAAAAAAACATTAAGGAGACCTATGCACACGTGGAAGAGTGTGATCAGAATGATTGTTATACTGCATACGTCCTCTGGGCGATGCATTTTTTTCTAGGATGGTGAAGGCATGACCTAATTGAGTTACATTCATTCTCTGCAGTCTTTCCTCAACCTGACCCTAACTCTTACCTTAACCCTAACCTTAACCTATAAGCCAAAATGACCTCTCAAAATGTAAAAAATTACTTCCCCATCCTTGGGGGAAAAAAGCTTCCTGTGGCCATGTTTGGTTAACTGACATCATGAAGGGGATCAGATGTGAAAGTGCCACAGACTCCAAAGTTAAAACTCCATTATAAAAATACTGTTTCAAGAATAGCATTGAATGGAATGACATAGAAATCATGTTAAAATAATTTCAAAAAACTTATTTCATGGCTTCAAATGTCTTTCACCTTCACAGAATCTATCAAAATCAGTCAATCACAAGTCAGTCACAATACTGTGAATATATAGTTTCACTGACATGTTGCTCCATTTTTTTCTGGTTTGTACAAAATTATGAAGAATAATATAAATTGTCTATTAGTGTAGTAGAATAATAATTTAATTCTCTTTGTATTTGCATTTATACATTAAAATTTGTCTCTGTCTTTATTACTTTTTATATTTATGAGTCTTCTTTTTGTATACTTTTTTATATTTATATAGTTATGAATGTTAGTATTATCTGGGTTTCGATGGCAGTTCAGTTTTGTTCGTTTTTTGTTTGAAGTGAAATATTGCAATAATCAGGTTCTCTTCTTTGTGAGTGTGATTCTGTGTGTGGATTTGTGTGATAAATGATTTGCGCCATTAAGTTTTATTTGTGTGGTTAACAGAGTAACATCTCTAGCAACATCTTTTTTTTTTTTTTTTTTTTTTGGTAGCTGTGAGATTTATTTTAGTTTAAAATGTTTGGCTTAGAAATGTTAGGGTAATGTTTTTTTTCCAAATATCCGATCTCGGGTGGTTTTGGTAGTGGTGGTGGTGGTGGTGTGTGTGTGTGTGTGTGTGTGTGTGTGTGTGTGTGTGTGTGTGTGTGTGTGTGATTTTTGGTGGTGGTGGTGGGGGGGGCACTGTTTGCTGGGGGGAGCAGGGTGGACACACCAGCTCGCTCCGCCGCTGTGTGGAGATCCCTGGGCCGGTGTGGTGGCTCCCCCCCGGCGCTGAGCCCGGCTCCCCCCGCCCACGCTGTGGGCGGGGTTAAATAAAATACGTAGGAATGGCCTGTTGAAGGGGCGGGGAGCTCTAAAAAAATGACTAAAAAAAACCCCACATCTACTACGTCCCTTCAGTTTCCTAATTGATTGTAGACTACACGGATCTCAGATAGGTGTCCAGTAGAAGACGGCTGATTGTTTCTGTGATACTGAAAGTCAACAAATAAAATAAACGCAGCACGGCTATGGCAAAAGGAGAGGGAGCTGAACAATACTCCAACGCCAGTTTATTGAATAAACCGGTCAGCTCGGATGGCATCAAGCTCGCTGGGAAGGTGAGTTCATTCATCGATTTATGATTTATGATTTTTTTTTTTTTAACTGATGTGTTCGTAGCCAAATAGCCTCACTAGACACCACATGAAACCTCCAAAGACTGGTTTTGAGAGGGGCTTGGTTTAATAAATGAGTGAGTGAGTGAATGAATGAAGCAGACTCTCTAGGCTCAATTGACAATTCGAGGGCGTGAGTCGTCGCGCGCGCATTTGTCTCTGTACTATTTTAACCGGAGGGGCTTTCGCTTGGGAGAAAGCAAAATGATACATGACTGAGATTATTAATCCGGTGAAAGGCTGTGTCGTTTTGCAGCGTGTCCCACCAAAAAAACATTCATTTTCTGCCCGGCACAGCGCTCTGCCTGTCGTGAGAAAGTCCCCAGATGTCGTAAATTCATCCAAACTCCAGGTACTGCGAGGTCTTCAACAACAGTCAACATATTAGCCTGTATAATGGGTTTAAGTCCGAAAAGAAAACTGTGATAGAGCTACGTTTTCTGTTCATTTTTTGAATTTACTCATGCGCTGAAATTGGCACTACAATTCATACTTAATGACATCAAAAAGGTCGTAAAAGGCAAAAAAAATAACCTGATAAAAATTGGTAGACAGGCTGTCAATTAATGATTAGCTCATTTAGCCCTGTTCTGTTTCTAAGTAGGTTGAGACAAGGTACGAAATTATTCTCTGGGAGTCATTCACCAAATATAGTGGCGTCTTCGCCGGTGCTGCCTTCAGGGACTCGTCACAGAGCAGAGGACAAGGCGAGGGAAAACGCCTAATGAACGTGTTTCTGTTAAACTGTAACAAACCAGCCCATATAACACGAGTATATGATGGATATTTTATTTTACCCGGTAAATTATCACAGAGTTAGCTTGTGTTGCAGACGCAAAATGAGGAGAACAAAGTCCACATCAGGGTGTTTATTTAGTTAATTCAGTAGACAAGCGGTGCGGTGGAATGCATCACTTTTCGCCCTCAGCTAACGCAGGTTTCTTGCTCCAATTTCCTCTCAAAATGAGCTACATCTGTTTGGGGGGAAAATCCCCACGTTTTCATAAATCGGGAACACTCACAATTCCGATATTTCAGTAGCCCTTGAACGGAGTACTACGCTACACTACAGGCAGCGCTAAACAAGGCGACGTGTCATACAGAAGGGGAGCAGCTTGTGGATTTGGATGAAACCAAATCGGCATCAGCCTCAGCTAATAAGATCTTATCCCGAGCTACCAGCAATTAATCATATTTCATTCACTTAATGATCATTTACAAACTCATTTACACCATAAACCTGGGACTTGATTATGTTGCTTACCAGTCAGCAATGATAACAGTGTGATTATGTTTTATCATTAGTAGTATAATTGAAAGTTAAGAGGTGGTATTGTTGGTAGCAATAAAAGGATTATTTTCATATCAGGACATAATGGGTAGGTTGAATGTTTTTAGTAGATGGTGCTCCCTGTGTGTTAGGACTGGCTTATTTTTGGATGAACACACTCACAGGGCTGTACAGTACATGTGGTCTGCTGTAACTGCAGGGGTTAGGATGCATTATGCAATTAGGAGTATTTTGAGCTGATGGCATTAAGGAACTGTGCACGAAAGGGTGACATGCCTGACACGCAGGTCTGCAAACTTAACACTATGCCAACACATCCCTGCAATAGTTTCATTGTGACCCAGGTGGTAGATTTACTCCACTGTAATTTTATGGTTAGGAGTGGCAAAGGTTGAGTGGTGGGACTCTTCTTTTTCTCTTGGTCACACTTCACTCAGGGTTACTGGTCTTACAGCTTTAAAGGTCTGTTCTTTATTTTGATAAAATGTGCATCAGATCAAGTTTAGATATTAGTGACCACGACTGCGAACACCTGACCTGACTCTCCACGTAGTCTGACTGCTGTCCAGCGATTGCATTTTGTTGCTATAGTGTGAATGATACATTTACTGTTATGATGACGTCTTATTTCTGCTGGAGGGTGTTTTGTCACCAAAACAAAGACTGTGTTGGGTGTATCAGCACGACAGAGGCCAGATGATTCGCTTGCGGTCACAATGGTGTGTTGTGTGGTGGCCTGATCGTAGGTGAGACAGCATTCATTGGCTGTCACTCACAAACATAACATTGAATTCAACTCTAAGGAATGCTGAGGCATTTATCAAGGTCACCGCCAAGTGCGAGTCTTTACTCTTAGACGATTAGTGAGATAATGACCTGCCTTTTGGCTGAGATTCTTCACAGCTGCCTTTCCATCACCCAACACCAGTGATCTATAATTGTTTTATCCACCAAGAGGGAGGGCAGGGAAGACAGCACCAACCATAGCCCTTTCATTGGCCAGAGGGAGGGTGTGTTTTACTGCCTCTGATTGGCTGCTGGTCCAGGAGGCAGCAGTAGGAGCCCCGGTCAAACTGGCCCACATCCCTGTGGGTTCTGAGCCAGTTCAGCCTCCAGCCAAGGTTCTGGCACCCTGGCTTTAAGGTGTGTGTGACACTCTGGTGTTGTAGTGCCCTAGCATAAGTCAGCCCAGCAGAGACTGGCATTGCTGTCACATTAGACTTTCAATACACTGTTTGTCTGTTGTGGATAAAATTAGCCCTGCAGTGGAGAAAATGACATGGGACATCTCAGCCACGAGACAGGAGCACTTTGTTACAAAACCAAAGTTGTCTGTTTCCCAGTGGCAGTCCCTGAGCACTGCCAAATAAGCAAATGATGGTTATCTTTTTGCCAACGAAACTCCATTTCTTGCTCTTAAGAGTTTACACAACATTCCCTGTGAGGCACTTGTTAATAGTGCTACTGCTTTAAAAGGAGAAATGAGAAATAGAAGAAAAAACTGTGTTGAAGATTCAGGGAAATGAGAGGTTGAGAGGCGGGAGTCACCAAATAAACCAGGGAAATTTGGTGTATTGAGGTTATCCCTTTGTGGTGTCTACCATGCTCACTTCTGCAGAATATGTTACTCCTTATGATTATGAAAAACAGGCTCTGCTAAAGCACAAGCCTAAAAGGTCTTGCAAATTGCTACTTATTTTAAGGCATCCTCTAAAAGTAGGTTAGTATCAGTATTAAGAAATGCTCGAATGTTTGGCATTACTTTTATGCTTCTTGTTAAGCAAAATAGATTTTATATTTCTAATATTTTGTCTGCATTCCTATAAATTTCCTGTGCATCTTCAAGGTAAACCTGTTTGATTTTCATTCACTGATTAACCTCATGATTTTTGTCCTCTTATTTCTTTTGATCGCAGCGTGAGTCGAGGAACAGGCTGTCAATCTGCAATAAGCTGTGCTATGCCGTCGGCGGAGCGCCCTACCAGATCACAGGATGTGCTCTGGGCTTCTTTCTTCAAATCTATCTGCTGGATGTAGCTCAGGTGAGTTGGTGGCCTGATATGATTTCTAAACCACTATGACCCAGCCTCTTCAGATTTCAAGTAGCCTTTTCAAAGCATGGACATAAAAAGAGAAAAAAAGGATGATTAGAAAGAGCCTGTCACCCTTAGCCCTTAACGTCAGAGGACTTACACATGCATACTATGTGTCCTATACACTATTCTTGCACAGTATGTGGGCTGGCATGTACAGACTTCAGAGCGCAGGACTGGTCATCATCATTCCTGCGCCTACAAAGAAACCCCTCTTACAAGGGCACATGCAGGACATGGTGACCACCGAGGCTCGCCATCAATGAGGCCATTGTCCCGGAGAAGGAAAGAGTTGGAAAAAAAAGTTTTCTTTTGTTTCCCTCATTAACTCCATGATGGGGCTCTACTGTAGCATCAGCAAGCTCAGTGGGGCTTGGTCTGAAAAGGTCAGGGTGAAGAGGAGGGAGTCAGGCCAGTAGCATGATTAAGAGTGGCTTGCTTTAATGGGCTTTGACACTAATCTGATTGTCAAGGCCAAGATGGAGTGTAAATCAGCGGCTTCCCAGGGGTTAGTTTTGTCTGGCTGCTAAGATCAGTGATTAAGAGTCTATTGGGTGACACAGCATGGAGCAGAGTATACAGTCAGGAGGTCCAGCATTCATTCTGCCTGACTTCCATTGAGGCTTGACATCCATGCAGGGCTGAATAAGAAGAAGTTGCACCCTCGCTGCTTGACTCGGCTCTTGCCAAGGGTTGTACATAAGAAACACAGCTTTGCATATTTTGCTACACCCATTACATGTGTCAAACTGCTGACCTGTTACCTAAGTGAGAAGTGGTTGCATTCACTCAGGAATCTTTTTTTTTTTTTTAAACATCTCTTGAAACATGGTCTGTGCATGGTCTGTATGCTTTCTGTGATTATTAGTTCTTATAGATGAGATGGGCTGTGGCAGCCATTAGATGCATTGTGTGTAGAGTCATTTTTAACATAGCAAAGTGATGAAATGGGTACAGGTAATACTAGTTTCTGTGGTTTCAGGAAATGACCCATGGACAACCGGTGTGTGTATACTCATTCAAAAGAAATGGGAGAGTCGGTCATAGAGAACACTTGACAAATCTTCTCTGGTACTCTCATTTACATTCCTTGAGTTTCCTGTGAACTTCCTTTGTATTTTCTACTTCTACAGTTGGATCCCTTCTATGCCTCCATCATCCTGTTCGTTGGCCGGGCCTGGGATGCCATAACAGACCCCACGGTGGGCTTCCTGGTCTCCCGAAGCCCATGGACACGCTTCGGACGCATGTTGCCCTGGTACGTTCAGCTTCCACCTTGGATATGAAATTTCTATGTTCACCATCTGATTCAATTGGTTCTTTGCTGCGAAAATTAATATTGGATTTATATTAGATCCAATTTAAATCTGTGAAGATTTTGTTTCCTAAGGTTTTTTTTTTTTTCCTAAGGCGGGCACTGCTCCTTCTCTAGCTCTAATACTTAGGTCTTTGGCATTTTTGGTATGAGATAACCATTGAGGATTTTTTTTTCTCAAACTGAATCAGCCTTTTTCCCATGTTTTACCTCCCTGAGGATGAGGGGGCAATAGTGCAAAGCATTTCCACTATCTTGCTGATAAAGCTTAGCTTGAAACAGTTGTGGTCCTATATTTACTTTTGGAAATCCCAGATGGGGGGCCTTCAGGTTTCAGCCTTGGTGAATCAGAGCTGAGTGGAAGCTCTCATGTGATGCAGACGAGCCAGTGTGTGTGTTTGTGGGCAGGGCCTCATGCTATGACTGCATTTGAAATTCCAACGTCATCACCGGGGGGGTTACTATGGGTCATGCTGATGCAATTACTGCCTTAACCGTTTTCTCAGTGCCTCCACGTGTGTATATACAACACTGCTGCCCCTCCTGGACACCCCCCTCTCTATTATCCGCCCACCCACCACAAATTGTAAAGACTTTACTGCTGCTGCACGTGCCAACTATAAAATATTTTATTGAAAAATGCTTTTCCATAGTGAAGTCCAGGCTTTCACATTGAAGCTAAAACATAAAGGAAACCCCATAATAATTGACTATTTGTGCTTTCTAGTTTTAAATGAGGAAAATCTAGCGGGCTTGCGTTGGCTTGTACATTCCCCACAGTGTGGCCTCTGGCATGGTATTGGTAAATATAACTCCTGCCTGCTAGGGAGTCTACTTCTCACAGCAAGCACACAAGCCTCACCAGTTTTCTCCCCCTTTTCAGAAAGAATTGCTGAAAGCAGATGTTTTCAATAACCAAGTCATTTTTCAGCTGTATTTGATAATAGTCTCATTTGTGTGGACTGACCTCAAATTAGATGCTGATGTGGGTCATTGTTCGATAAAACATAGGCTCATTTTACTCTTTTTTTTTTCTTTCTTTTTTTTTGCTGCCAGTGCAATTTGACCTCTTTCTCTGGATTCCTGATGTGGGGTGACATCCCCTGAAGCAAATCAAATGCTGCCAATTCATGCCTCGCATTTTTGTCTCATTGGTGGTGCCTTTGTGTGGTTGGCTAAGGGAGTGGCAAGCCTATGAGGCTGCAGGCCTTCTCACAGCGAGGTTACTGACCCCTCTTAGCTGCTTTATCCCATCCCCCCCCCCATGCCTTTCAGTATAGCATCTCACCCAGCAACGCACACGGGTTCATCTCTGAATTAGAGCTGTGCAGTGTCTACCCGTGCGTTATTGTGCGACTCTTGGCTGCGGTTCCTGCCTGATCCAACATGACGCACCCTCATGCAGCTCTTGGTCCTGGTCAATAACACTCTTGTGTGAGAGACGTGAGAGCTGCTGGGTATAGAGAGTGGCTGCCAGCCTCCTTTCAACATAGATGTTTCAGAGAGCCGGGACAGGTGACCTTTAGTAGCCCGATCCAACAGGAAACCTGCGGTACCTTGTGAGGGTGACTAGAGTGACAGAAATGGGCCGATGAAGAGACGTATTTGATTGAGGCGGGACTGTGTTGGGGGTTTGACTGCATTCCTTAAGTTGTGGAGACAAGGCAGTGGAGGGGAGAGGGAGAGGCAGATGCACTGTTTATATGTTGGCTGGGGTTGCCTAGCACAAAAGCATCAAGAGTAGATACCAGTAGTAGACATATAAACATTATAGCCGCAATTCTTCATGAGTATGATCTCCTAGGAGCTGGTTCACATGGAAACAATCAGTGCAGGCATCCACCTACACACACACAACAGAGTTACAACCTGCCTGTTTGCCTAATATAATCATAATGGGATATCCCAAGACACTTTTGGAGTGTCTCATTTCTCCGAGGTGACTTGTGCAGGGAGCAGACGACACAACTGGGAGGGAGCGGCAGTCCTGCAGGTCCCAGCTGGTCCCGGTTGTGGCAGATAGAATCAGTCGCCCCTGTTTGTCCTCCCTTTACGAGTTTTTGCGACGAGTAAAGACCTAAAAAAAAAAATCATTCGGCACACACAACAATGATCTACCTGTGAAGCTACTGTGGTTATGAGGCGGTTCCGTGGAAATAGCAGATGTGTGGTTTGCACTGTTGGATTGTAATGTTGTCCAGCAGTGTGTTTTGAATAATAAAATGAACCCACCACACTACCACACCAGGAAATTAGACGATCCCTTTTTTTTTTTTTTTTTTTTATGCAAGGATCAGATGGGGTTTTAGATTGTGTCCACAGCTTTGACAGTTTTGCTTTCTTTCAATCAGTCATGCTCTACATCATTATCTCCATCCCGTGTTGAGATATCATGACATCAGATCTGAGCCCCTATGAAGTGGGTCAGGCTGGGTGTTGCTTTTGCAATGCAGTACATATCATCATCCATTTGTGGTGAGTGCAGGGATAAGGGGTGGGTGGAAGGAGACAGGATAAAGGAGTGGTCGACAAGTTCGGCTACATTACAACTGGCTCAGTCATAAAACAGGGAGGGGAAAAGGACTGTAATTGTGCTGCGCCTGCGGACAGGGAAGAGGAAAGACAAGAAAAAAGCAGGAGCTCCCCCATCTTCAAAGCTTGGTGTGGCGAGAGGTGGGGGGTAGCTAGAGCCAAGTCGGCTTCTCATTGGTCCTGCCCACAACACACCACCGGCGTCAGCCAATAGCGTTGCAGCTGTCAGCTGTGAGGGCCCTGGATGTCTTTTTTTTTTTTAAAGACTGACTGAGGAATCTGGGAGGTTACTGGAGTTCAAGTGGCTTCACAGGAGCAGAGTCAAAGAGCTTCACTGTTGCTGCTGGAATAGACACAAGCGACAGGTTGCAGGTTTCCTGTGGATAGTTTAAACTTCTGAACATGAATTTAAATTGATTTCTTTGGATACTGTTTAGTATTAAATTACCGTTTTCAACAAATATCGAGTGTGTCTCACAAAATGAGAATTTCAAATGGAATCCGACCCTGTAGATATAAGTGCAGAAGATCAAGCGATGTAAAATCCAGAGGAAACAAAAAACTTTTTCATATTTTTTTTATTTGCATATGTTCAGCTTTCACAAAGCATGCACGTACATACACAGGAAAATAAGGCCATAACAGCCCTACAATAAACAGATATGTTATCAGTATCTACCCATAAAACACGTTATTACTGCCACCTATTTAACATCACCCTGTTTCCCTTTTGCATTTGGCTGGTCTCTTATTGAGAATATGGGCTGTCACTTGATAAGTTAACTTATAAGAGAAGCTCTTCCCTCGTCAGCACGGCTATTTCAGAGGCCAGTGACATCTGATGCCATGCTAGAGGGGGCATCATACTGTATGCCGCTAGTTACATGGCCTTCTGTGTAGTCCTGCATGCACAGCTAAAGACTTGGTGTGGCCCCGCAGCTTTTTTTAGAATCGCACACACGTAAAAAGATTTGCAGGATTAAAAATATCCATATGAAAGAGTTCCAGACTGACATTCTGACTTTTTGTAGCCCAAATCACATCATGATTATTCATCTGTTAGGGTTAGATTAAATATTAAAATCAAGCCCTTCTTCAGGCTGTGACATTTCCGTAAAGGCAAATCATCCTTGCAGACATGGGCGTATGTCTAGTTTAGACGGTGTCAGTCTGGACATGTGGAACGGATGAAATGGGTATTAGCAAAAATTGCGTTCCCAAGGGCACTACTCATCTCGCTCCCTCGCTAAAACATCCACTTGCATACTTGGACGCAGCTCCTTATGCAACCGGGCTCTTTTTTGGTTTCCACAAAACATGCACAAAGGTGTGGCCTGAATGCCGCACCTTTTTTTGTTTTGTTTTATATTTGTTTGGTTGCTGTTTTTTCTTTCTTTAAAGAGGGGGAATAATAGCCTCAAGGTTAACAGAGGAGTTGTTATATCAGGTTGCCAGGAAGACACTTCCAGGGCACTTAAACTGTTTAGCTGACATTGACTGAGAGGTCGGTAAGAGCTGGTTAAAGCCTCACTGCAACAGGTGGCGCTCACAACAGTGCAAGACAGTGCAGACAGCTTTCTGGTTATTGCTGTGAAAAGGGTCAGAGAAGTGCATCTGAAGTGGCAGAGAAAAGTTGGCTTTCTGTTGTTTACATGTTTTCACTCACATGTTTATGATTTTACACACTAAGGCTCAGCCACAGTCACCTGATGTTGGAATTGTCCTGGCTCTTTAATAGTTTTGTAATGTTGTCATTTATTTCGATGAGTTTCTTTTACATATCAACCAGTGCAGTGACTCGAAATGAGGTCAGGATGTTAAACTGGAAACCATCAGATAGGGTTCCTGCCAATATGCTCTGATGCATTTCCTGTCTGATAAACTGAGATGAATCACCTGATTTAACCGTAAACGTCATCTGGACCCGCGACAGCGCTTTTTCTGTTTCCGCGTGTCAGCGTTGTGGTCATGCTCGCTCAGCTCTCCTCCCATTGGAGCGTGCCGATCAGACCACGGGAAGAAGCCGATCGGGGGCAGGAAGTGACCGCAGACATTCCAGGGTCCAGCTCTCCCACTGCTCCTCAGCTGGTTCTCCCTCTGCACATGACGTCATGGTGGAAGTTTTACTCATGTTAGGGTTGTAAGGAGGAGGAGTGCAGGATGGCCGCGGTGTGTTTAGGAAAATGAGAATGGCGTGTTCCTATTAAAAGGCTGAATTCCTGAAACACTCCTTTTGCATGAATATGATTTTTCATTACTCATTAATCCATTAAAGCCAGAAACGGCACCTAATTTGACTATGGGGCAGCTCTTGTCTGACAGCATTCCCTACTGTTCTGCTCTCATCTAATCCTGAAGTAAAGTCATCAGTCATGTACATGCATGTTGGGAATGTTGTTTCAAGAACACCGTGCCCTGCTAATAACCACATCAACATGAGACAGTTACGTGCCAAGCGCCATACTCTGAGCCCCGCTGAGCTCAGTAATAGTTGGCATAGACTGAATGAATCAAAGACAGCCGTTGGAAGTGGGCACAACTTCATTATGTAATGAGTGGCCTCTCGCTGCAGACAGAGCACTTATTGTCCACGGAGCTCGTGTTGCACGCTTGAATAGGATCACGTTTTTAACCACTGTTGTTGATGTTGTTTTTCTTCTTTCCCCCCGTTCTCCTCTTTCTTTCTCACCTCCTCTATCCGTCCTATCACGCCGCAGGATCCTGCTTTCCACCCCTCTCGCTGTGCTGTCCTATTTCCTCATATGGTACGTCCCCCCGTTTGAGGACGGCAAGGTCATCTGGTACCTGGTGTTCTACTGCCTCTTCCAGACCCTTCAAACTGTGAGTGGGACACACACACACACACACACACACACACTTGATGAATGCTCACTTGTAGAGCAATAGGAGAGTTTTATGCCAAAGAAAGAGCTGCAGCGAAAATGCTCGCTTATCTGAAAGTAAAGCACATTATCGAGCAACTAGAGGAGTTGTTTTAAGACAGTGGGATACAAAATTGTTTTGAAATCTTTTCCTTAATTTTTTATATAGCATTTTGAAATGAAATCCCCCACCTGTACACACATCTAGAGCGAGTTCTGCTCATGAGGAAAAAGTTCATTTGAGAGTTGTCACTGTGTTTAATTTGTCTCATCGTGTTTCTCTCTGTTTTTCAGTGCTTCCATGTGCCCTACTCTGCCCTCACCATGTTTATCAGCTCAGAGCAGAAAGAGAGAGATTCAGCCACCGCATACAGTGAGTACCACACACTTCCTCTATTACAGCAGAAGAGGAACTCGGCATGGAAATCTATTGGCCTTAATGACTTTCCTGACTTGAGTCATTAGTGTGTCAGCTTCACCCATTCAAAGTTTCCCCCGCCTCTGCTCCAATCAGGGATGACGGTGGAGGTTCTGGGCACCGTGATTGGCACAGCCGTCCAGGGGCAGATCGTGGGCATGGCCAACGCGCCCTGCGTCCCCGTACCCAGTGACATCACGGACAAGCTGGGCAACTCCTCTGCATCGCTGCCCACCGCTGGTCCTGAAATCAACACCAGCGAGCCTGCCATTTCCCTGGAGCACACGGTACACACACACACACACACACCCCTTTCTTCCTCTTTCTTGTTTTTGATCTTCATGGCTCATTTGTAAGTCACATTCTTGCCAGTGTGTGCTGATGACACTATTAGTATTGCATCAGGAGACGCTGATGTGAAAGTCAGTATGAAGTTGGTGTGAGCTAACTCTGTCGTCTCCCCCCTGACAGAGAGCAGCCTACATGATTGCCTCAGGTGTCATCTGCGCCATCTACATCCTCTGTGCTGTTGTGCTCTTCTTTGGTGTGAGAGAGCAGAAAGGTACGCCACTGACCCCCCTCCCTCTATTAAATGACCATTTACCACTCCTTTTATTGTCGAAAACCGGGAAAGAGGTTTTTATCTTTCACAGATTTTTGAGCTTTACGTTGTATATCATGTAACAGTAGAATACTGACTCATTTTATTTGAACTGAAGCTGCCAATAGCTGATATTTTGCACTAATTTTAATCTTTAAATTTGAAAATTGCTCTGCAAGAAATAAACAAGGAATCTGTCACTGACATAAATCTGAATTTTTTGAGTAAACAAAGCAAAAGAAGAACCTAATTAAAAAGATGAGAGATCCTGTCAAAAATATTTATGGATACATACCTATATCCAATATTCAAAAAAGGGCAGATATCAGCAGAATATATCAATATATCAGTAAACCAATAAGTTAGTCTAACCCTACAGGGTCAGTAAATTCTTTAGTCTGGATTATTGTTCATTGAATCAAGAGAGAGCAAACGTTTTGATGTAAATGGATGAGTACATGCAAATGAATGTCCCCAAAATGTTTTGGACTGCTCCTTTGAATGCAAATACACATGGCATGACAGACAGCTCCACATGGAAATTTTAATAAAACACCATGGTATGTAGAAATACTTAAATCGAACAGCGTGATACATCTAATTCTTTCTGTCTCCCTCTCTCCCTCAGATTCCTGTCGCCCCAGGTCAGAGCCGATGTCTTTCTTCCAGGGCATTAGGCTGGTGATGGGACACGGACCCTACGCCAAACTGGTCACGGGCTTCCTCTTCACCTCTCTGGCTTTCATGGTGCGTGTAGCGACACACACCTACACACACACACACACGCTCCATGACATTAGATAGGCCTGCGGTCCTCTCCTCAACACTGCTAAATGCTGGAGTAAAGCCTTCACCGCAGCCGGCTGGGGCAGTCTGCCATCTGCTCTCTATATGTGGACAGGAGAAGTCCCTCAGAGGGGCACACTGTGTGTTTGTGTTTGTGGTCATCGGGTGAAGCCGCTGCTCGTATTAAATGTTGAGAGGTTCGCTGAGAGGGTTTACTTGGCGCCTGCGAGGTTGGACAGAAGTGTGTGTTTGTATGTGCTTTGTATAGACGTGTGAGGACCTTGTAACTTTTTTACTGAGTGTGTCTGTGTGTTTCCTTCTGCAGCTCCTGGAGGGAAACTTTGCTCTGTTCTGCAGCTACACGCTGGGCTTCAGAAATGACTTCCAGAACATTCTACTGGTCATCATGGTGAGCACACACACACACACACACACACATATACAGTCAGCGTTGTCATACCTACAGAGGGGTGCACTGTTCCCACAGCAATGACCACATCTCCTATTGGCCGAACAAAAGCCTCCCCTCTAAGTGCAAGAACGTAAATTCTCCTCAGTTACGAGCCCAGTCCTCCTCCGGCTACGGCCACTGTCTCCTCGCCTGCCCCATTTCCGTGATGTGTGTCCATGCTGGCCCATCTGCCTGAATGCCATCCAATTCCCACAGATGCTCGCAAATGCTCAGCAAAGGCACCGCTGCAAAACCTGCCAACGGGAACTCTCAAATCATGTTATCCTTTTATCTGTCTCCTTTTTTGGCTATCCTTTTACATAAACCTGTGGGCAAGAGAGAGGTTTTTCATATCAAAGACTCATTCAACCTTCAGGTCCTGACAGATATTAAATCCCGTTAATGGATAAAGGCTGCCTAGCTAGCACAGTAGAGCTGTACAGGGTGGGAAACTGTCTTCGGGTTAGCGAGGTTGAAAAGATTACACGCTCTTATCCTTGACTTTGTGGAAAGGATTATAGAGGCAACCCTTTTTCAGAGGAAAGTTTGATTTATTTAACAAAATGCCTTTTTTTTACGACTTCAGTGCTATCATGACAGGCTTTGAGTAGAGGCTTCCCCTTAAGAAATCCCGGATCAGCATCTTAATCTTCACTTTGACCATTTTTGAAGCGACTTCAAACTAATCTGAGGAACCTGCCTCATGACTTGGGCGAACGCCAACGCCTATGGACGAGTTAAACCAGTGAAACCAGCAGGCGTTATTTGTACAGGGCTTTCGATAATCAGTGGAAACTCAATAAGGTTGCCAGTTAGCAGGCGATGGGAACAGCAGAGGTCAAATGAAACGAAACACCATCCCGGAGGTGGAATCAGTGATTAGTGAGGTTTTGTTTATTGCTTTCGTTTTACAGCTGTACACTCAAGTCAACTGAGTGACATGTGCAAGTGATTTTGTGATTGCTGTTGAGGAGATAAGGACGTTATGTACTGATAGTGGTGTGAGACTTAAGGGAAAGGGGTTATAAGGCTGATCGTAACATTGCTGGGAAGTAGCAAAGGCTGGTTTTGAATAGGCAGTTCAAATGTATGTCATACACCAGGAAAAAAAAAAAGCAAATGCAAATGTGCCGTTTGTCATCATGTAAAACCACATAGCAGACAGCCACTGATGCAGAGACGCCACAAGCCAATATAGATGACTGTGCAGCTAAAGTGGTGCATCAGGATGGGGGGGGGGGGTGGGGTCGCCTCTTTGCTTAGCATTTCATTTGCAATGCTTATTCAGAAAGGTGGGAAAATCCTTTTGCCCCATAGCTCTGTGTTATCTTTACCTTCCCACTGGTCAAACACGGAGGGGCCAGAGGGCAAAGTGCTCTGTCGGGGGGGCCGCCGTGCCCCCGCCGCGTCCGAGGACCTTGTGCAAGTTCATATTACGTTCAGCTGAGAATTTGTTTTGGGAAGGGCCGCAGACGCTATATTGTCTTCCACCTCCCCTGTTGGGATTGGCACATGGGACGGTTCAAATGCTCCCCTTCTGCATCACCACATTTGGAGGTGGTGTAACACTCGGGCGGAAGTGAAAACCTTCAGAGAATGCGTGGCATGTCATTCTACCATTGTGTTGCATGTATTACGACACAGGGGCTCGCTCATTTTCAATTTGTTGTGCATGCAATTTCATGTGAACTTGAGTAAAAAAGCCTTTTGTAGAATTTTTTTTTTCTCTTTATTTTCTCTTTATATTTGCCAGCATTTGTGTCAACAGTCAGCTAACCAGACTCTGAATGTTTTTCCCCTCCAGCTCTCCGCCACTCTGGCCATCCCCTTCTGGCAGTGGTTTCTGACTCGCTTTGGGAAGAAGACAGCGGTTTACGTTGGCACCACGGTGAGGCCCACAGTCATGTCCGTACACCACCACTGAATATGAGAAGGCTGCGAGATTGACAGAAATGCACTTTTGAATGTTTTTAACTGCATGAAGAGTGACACCGTGGCGGTGGATGGTGATTTGAGCCGCGCTGCATTGCAGGAATCTCAATTGGCTTTAGCGTCACTTGGCATCTGCTTTTTTTTTTGGAAATAACTTTTTTTTCAAGGACAGCTGCTCAAGTGTGTGTTCATGGGCTGACACTTCTTCCTCTGTTTTTTTCTTGTCCTTTCCAGTCTGTGGTTCCCTTTATGATCCTAGTGGTGTGTGTGAAGAGCAACTTGATTGTCACCTACTTCGTCTCCTTTGCCGCCGGGGTTGGAGTGGCTGCAGCCTTCCTGCTGCCTTGGTAAGGCACTCTCTGATTGTGTTTGTGCCTTTTTATGGCTTGTTCATCAGCTGAGCATGCATGTTCTGAACTCAAATTTCACTTGCACTGCGACCGCCCTCTGTCCGTCAGGTCTATGCTTCCTGATGTGGTTGACGACTTCAAGGTGCAGAACCCAGACTCCACCGGCCACGAGGCCATTTTCTACTCCTTCTACGTCTTCTTCACCAAATTCGCCTCGGGAGTTTCCCTCGGCATCTCCACTCTCAGTTTAGAGTAAGTCCTCACACACACGCGCACATGCATCCTCTATATCTTTAATCACTCAAATTGTGTTTGGAAAGAATTTTTAGTTAGCATGACCGACACACATAATAATGAAAGGCACGAACAAGAGGCTAAGCCAAATCTCTCTGCTCCCAAATCCCTCTTCAAAGCAAGTGATTCCTTTATGGACTCATTGGATTTAGTACAGTAAAGCCGTGTGGTGTGTGTGTGTTTCTGTGTGTGGCATTTGTGTGTCACATGATTGGCTTTACTGCAGAATGATGGCCTTTGATCAGTTGCACGGTGAGAAATTTGGCCTCATATGAAGATGTGTTTTATTATCTTTGTGGAAGTTCATCTCTGGCCGCTGGCGCTCGGTCAGGTTCTGAGATGTGAGATGCTTTTTGTCCGTCTCATTTATTAAACACGCCTCTTCCCATCTCCAGCTTTGCAGGCTACATCACGCGAGGCTGCTCTCAGCCAGAGGAGGTGGATTTAACCCTGAAACTGCTGGTCTCCGCTGCACCCATCGTTCTCATCCTGGTCGGCCTGCTCATATTCATCTCTTATCCGATCAACGAGGAGGTTAGGCAAGGCAACCGCAAACTGCTACAGGAACAGAGGTAAGACAACAGTCAGACAGCTGTCTCGGCCACGGCTTCGCTCTGTTGTGTGTGTTTTGCCTTTTAAAGGGAAACTCCACCTAAAAATACTCTGATTTTCTTGCAGGGACAGCGAAGCAGACTCTGAAACAGACTCTACAGAACTGGCCAACATGGTCTAGGACATTTGGGAAAAAAAAAAACAAAAAAACAAAACAAAACAAAAAAACATGGACCAATTGGGTGACCAACTTCCATTTGCACTGGGCGGGACCAATGGACCCGGGCCTGTCATATTACAGAGACACTGCCTCATCCTTTTCACTTGCTGCTCCTCCACCTCTCCAGAACCTCTTCAACTAGACAATGTCATGGCGTCAGCCACAGCGAGGCCTTTCTCCTAATAACTACCCTAACGTCTGAATTTCTGATGAATTTTCCCACATTGTAATGAACTCACCTTTTTGTTACTTTAATTTTTTAAAAAGATTGGCCTTGTTTTTGGCTAAAGTTGCACAAACTCTTGAAATGTGACGAGCACAGTGGGCCTGTTTGGTGGTTGCTGCAGTTATTGGTGCTACTTGCTAGAGCTGAGCAGTTTCCCTCCCGGTGGACTTGAAAATTCATGACCCTGAGTGCTGCACTACAACACCTGCATCCCAGTGATGTAAACACCATGAGAAACTTGAACAAACAGTGGCTACATCTTCATTTTCAGGGCTGCTTTTGGTTTCCAGACGTTTCAAAAACTCTAGAGATTATTAATACAACAGTCTGTAAAAGGACTTCAGATATACTATATTTGCATTAAATGAGACCGACTGGTCTTCACAAAAGCATTTTTTTTTCTTGTTCAGCATTAAGTTATTGCCCTGTTTGGAACACCTTCAAATGTTAGTTCTCATTTGCACATTTTTTTTAATAAGTTCTGCTCACGTTTACTTTACTGAAACCAGTCGGCCACATTGTTTCCATCCCATTCTATCCCATCCCGCTGGCTTTGCTCAGAAGATACAATAACGATCTGATGTGAAAGCAGTTGTTGAACTGTAAAAGCTGTGTTTTTCCTCCTCACCGTCGTACTGAAACCACTAAAGCAGCAGAGCAGTTGATTTCACAGTTAACTGTTATGTTAATCCAGCAATTACATGATTTACATGACATTATCTGTAGCACAGCTACTGTAGACCATAGAGAGACTGTTTTCTCTAAATTGCTATTCATGTATTGAGCAAAAGTTGTGACTACAACCAGTACTAGTAACACCATTATTTAAGTATTTATTTGTTTTAAATCTAGTATTTTTTGGTTGCTGGAAGGTTGTGCTTCTTTGAGTATTTAAATCTATTTAAGGCCTTACAGCTTGTTGTGCCAGCTGAATGAGATTTGAGTGAAGTATATTTCAAAAGGCAAACATGGGGGGATAAGATGTGTATTAATGGTTAGGCCCCAAAGAGCGAGAGTCAGTTTAAAAAAAAAAAAAAAAAAAGACAAACATAATTGATATAATATTGCATGTTGCTACTGCTATAGCTGATGCTACTGTTGTTTTTGCTCCATATGCATTAAAAAGGGAAGCACATAGTAATGAGAAAATATTTGAAAATGGGGAATTGACATGTTTGTAGTGTCCTTTGTGTGTTTGTGAATGGTTTTGTGTGTATGTGTGTGTGTGTGTGTGTATTCTGTAAATTAATGTATAGTTTGTAAGGAACAACCAGGATGCTTTATGATTATCTCAATTCTTTGTCATGAATGAGGATTGATGGTTTCATATCCTTTGATATGGAATATGTTTATATACAGTGTCATATGTTATACATACTGTTGCATCTTCAACTTGCGTTGACTCTGACAACATGGTTATCAGTGTGAAATGCTTCATATGTCATCTTATCGCCTCTTTTATTAAAATTCCCTCCCTCCCAGAGAATTCTTACATCACTGGGAGAGGAGGCATGCCAACAGGGTGACATTTTACACACAAACCCTCAAAACAACACCTGACCTGTTAATTTTATTTCTCTAGTTTCTTTCCTTTTCATGGATCTGTACAGCTTCCCTAATGACCCCCGAGGCTGTAGCCAAATGCATGAGCTTTAATCACAAGCCTTGTGTACACACCTCCTGTGCATATGTATATATTGTATGTAAACCTGTAAATATCTTTGATATTTGTGCCAACAAGTGAAATGAACGTATGTACATTGATGTACTGTAGTTATTTAAGACAAGAAAAGATGTTTTTGAGAATAAATACAGAAGATATTGTTAATAAATACTAATTGATAAATGTATTGTGTGTGATCTGCAGTTATTTGAAAATGTTTCTCTGCAGCAGACTTGAGCAAGCTAATGAAAGTGATGAAGCTATTTAAAAAAAAAAGAAAAAAGGAACAAGTGCGTTGTTTAAAATTCTCAGTTCTCCTGTTAACTCTCATGCACTCTCATCCCTTGCTGGTGGATTCATCAAAATCCTGTTGCTGGCTGCACCTGTATTTAAGTAGGCAAAAAATTGTGTTGTGGAGGCAATAAATGAAGAAAAAAAAATGAAAACCAAGCAGAGTAATTTAGCTGCTAAACACAACACATCTGGGTTTATCTCCATATGCTGAGAAATTATGCATAAAAGTGTGTTTGTGTGCAAATCATTTGAAGCAACTATGCTCTCTATAAAACTCATTAAGCATATAGGATCCTACTGGTGCACTGGAGCCTTTTTTCTCACTTTATTGTAGGATTCCAGTAGTCTTCTTGAAGTGACTTCAGTCTTAGGAATATAATTATTAAGTGCACAGCAATCTTATGTATAAGTCTTTTCCCTCATAGGTGTAATTTTTTTTTTTTTTTTTAAATTCTTGTAGTTGCAATGGACTGTATTATGCATTTGATAGTTTTATATGAAATTGCTGCAGGTAATTAGAATGATTTATAGAACTATTTGCAGCAGACAGCAAGCTGCCCTCTCACTGCCTGGCAGTGCAGTTTGTTTCTGTTGCAGGTTGCACGGTTTGATCAGTCACTCATTAGCTCACTGCTGCCACCTAGTGTCCGCACAGCGCCATGCCGGACTGGACAGGTCGGAGGAGCGAGGTACCTCTCCGCCTTAAACTCGCTATTAAATTTACTTCCTTTTTAACTCTGGCCAAAAAGACCACTGCTACTCCATTACTGATTTTATAGTCTGACAGAGGTTTGTTTGATTTGACCAACAGTGTGTTTAAGGGCTTGTAAGGCTGATATTGATGTGTTGCCTCCATTTACTTCCTACTTCCAAGAGCCGTTTGCTTTTAGCCAGGCTGTCACCTTAAATAAGAAATTAACTTAAGACTAAAAATAACATAAATTTGTTGAAATCTATTTTTTAATGTGCAAAATGT
Organism: Myripristis murdjan; assembly: GCF_902150065.1. Taxonomy (NCBI): domain Eukaryota; kingdom Metazoa; phylum Chordata; class Actinopteri; order Holocentriformes; family Holocentridae; genus Myripristis; species Myripristis murdjan. Next base: position 23,477,546 of record NC_043990.1, on the reverse strand, counting down.
AGGTCTAGGCTGTGGCTTGATAATTTTTAAAAATATAGTGACTTTTGAGTGTTTGTGTGTGTGTGTGTGTGTGTGTGTGTGTGTGTGTGTGTGTGTGTTTTCGCCCCGCTCTGATCATTTTTGAATGCAGTAGAGCTGTAAAAAAAAAAAAAAAAAAAGCTTTTATTCTGGAAAGAGGGACGGGAAGTCTCCGTTTTTTACATTTCCGGTTTGTGCATGCGGAACTAGACAATAGCAGGGTAAACGCATGGATGTTGACAGCACTAACGTGAAAATGGTGCAGCACAGCAAATGCTACTGCAGTGTGCCAAACTGCTCCAACAGCAAGCGCAAACAGCCGTATCTGAGCTTCCACGACTTCCCGGCTGATTATATGCTGCGGCAACAGTGGGCCAAGGCGATCAGGCGAGAGGAGGGTCCCTTCTTCACCATCCTGCGGGGCAGCACCTTCGTGTGCAGCAGGCACTTCCGGCCCGGGGAGATCTACGTGAAGGAGGGGGGCAGCAGACCGCGGCTGAAGAGGGGCTCCATCCCTTCCAGGTTCGTGTGGAACGACTGGGGGACCCGGGAGGTGCCCGTTCCGCCGCCGCCGGAGCGCCCCGCTGGGCTGCGGGTCAGAGACCTGAGGGCTCTCATGGATCACGACTACTGCCCTATGCCTCATGGTGAGATGTGACAATTATCAACAAAATAACATGCAGCAACAACAACAATACTGTCTAGTTGCTTTGGACATACTGCACATGATGCACATTGTTATTATTATTATTATTTTTTTACAACTACTATTAATGCACAGGTAGTATTAATACATGTCTTTATACATAATGCACATACTTTCTTTAAATTTCTAAGGCATATGTTTTTTTTTTTTTTTTCTTAATTCTTATTTCTTTTTTGTTTCTTATAATTTAATTCCTCTGGAGATTTGGAGCAACTGCAGCTGGACCAGTTTCCCCTCTGGGATCAATCAAGTATTTCTGATTCTGCTAACAAAAGGAGAAAGGAGGAGAAAGACCAGGGAATGCTTCATAATAATGCGCACTGTCATAATGAATGGAGCTCAGAAAAATTATACTAATGAGGGGTACATACACACGACATCAGGAGAGATAAAGGGGTGACTGATGAAGAAGTTCATTTGATTACTTTGTATATTTGAGTGATATTTCACAGCTTTTAGATTCTGTCTGCTGCAACTTGATGATGCACATTTGTCAGGATATGGTGCTTTTCTTTTCCCATTTATTATGCATATGTGTAATATTAGAAATACGCATCTTGCAAACGGAAAGAAATATCATTTTAAATGCTGGAGCAGAATTTGTCACGAAAGCGTGTGCATGTATGTATTTCCTTATGGCGAGGGACTTCAGCTGCTTTTTATTGATGCCGTTTATTTCATATATTTATGTTTTAATATTTTTTGGGGGATGTTATTCACTTTTTTAAATATAATTTCATAGTTCTATATAACTGACTGATGGATAATGTTCTAGGATTATTGTTTCTAATCGTTTTGTGCAGTGTTTTAGTTGCCTTCTTTATTTACTGTTTTTCTGAAGTGTCCTATTGATATTCCTAAATTCTCAGTAGCTTATCCGGGTTTCCATTTTCACGTTTACTGTTGCATTTCATGTAATTGTAGTATGTTTTTTTAATGACGTCTGTAAGATATGCAAGGGAACCTGAGATATCGTGCATTAAGTGACATTCATAAATCAGCACCACTCCCTACAGGCCGACAGAAATAAGCAGAATATACTTATACTCCCCAGGTGCCGTGGATGCTGCTGCTGACAGAAGGGAGGTGCTGGAGTGGAAAGTGATGGAGGTGGAGGATGAGGCAGTGCCGGTACCCGTCCAGACACAGCAGCCCGCGCTGAACCGCTTTTGCTCCACAGATGAAGAGTTCTTCTTCTTCACACACTTCACCTCCGAGAGGGTTTTCCTGTGGTTCTGGGAGTCTGTTGAACCATCTGCCTCCACGTTTGTCTGCTGGAGCGAGGCGCAGAGACAGGCTCTGGGCACACCTGGCCCCGAGCAGGAACTGGCCCTGGTGGATGAGTGCTTCCTGTTTCTTTGCCGCATTGCTGCTGGACTTGAGGAACAGGCGCTGGCATCCATGTTCAGCATCAGCTTGTCCTCTGTCAAATCCACCATCCTAACATGGACCAGATACTTGTACCTACTCCTCGGCTCCCTGCCCTCATGGATGACCCGAGAGCAGGTGCAGGCAACTACACCTGACGAAATCCTGCGATGCTGCCCAGAGGTGCGGGTGATAGTCGGCTCCACGCAGATCTGCTGCGAGGCGGCATCTTCGCTCCCCCCGCAGTCTGAAACAACCTTCAAAGGGCTGATTGGCATCGCCCCCTGCGGCGCCATTACATTTATGTCTAAGCTTTACGCCGGATCTATCTCTGAACAGGAACTCACACGAAAATCAAACTTGCTAAGTCTGCTGGAGCCAGGAGATGGAGTGATGGCTGGCTTGGGCTTTCAGATTGAGAGGATGCTGGCGGAGGTAGGGGCCACCCTGGTCGCTCCCCCTCAGCTGAGCAGGGACGATGCTGAGAGGACAGAAGCAGTAGCCCGTCTTGGACTGCTGGTAGAGAGAGCAATCCACAGAGTGAAGGAGTACCACATCTGGGACGGGGTTCTTCCCATCTCTCTCAGAGGCTCCATCAACCAGCTGTGGCTCATCTGCTGCCTCCTGTCAAATTACCAGGGTCCTTTTGACATTAAGGAGGACCAACCTGTTTGATCACTCCCCTCTGTTTATTACAGAGCTGGACCATATATCAATATTGTATCAATATTGTGATATAGGCTGTGTTACAGTAAAGCGGTGTCGTTTTCTGAGCTTATTCAACTGTTGTAGCTGTTCTGTTATGTGCCTCAATCTGCTTGATCATCGTGTCCATATTAATGAATGTTTATCAGAAATCTCATGTAAATATGTGACATATGAAAGCACCAAGACCTCTCTACAATATCGTAACAATATTGAGGGAATCAATCAAAGATATCTTCATATTTGATGTGCGTTTTTATTTTATTTTTTTTAATTTAAAAAAACTGCAGCAGCACACATGATTGTGTTGATGGCCTGGGGCCAGTTTTTCAAAGCTGGATCAGATTACTCTGGGTAATCAGATCACAGTTTATCCTATAGAGGATTAAAATGACCTCATTGATTTTGAGCCAGACTGGATAATACTGATCCACATACTACAGGATCAAGACTTCTCATTTGCTGGTCAAATAAGCGCTAATTTGGTAATGAAAGAGGAATCATTATTGAACTACCTTTAAGAGAGAAGCTGCCTTTATTCTCCATCTGCCAACTTATTAAGTGCAATTAATCTTTGGACAAATAGCCACATGTGCATTTCTTTTGATGACAAAGGATTTTTAATGATCATTTGAGAAATCCACGTCCGCTGCAGCATTTCTGATTGCCCATTGTGTAGTGGTGGCAGGGCTGAGGATAAGCCCACGGTATTGCATTTTGTGTCAAGTGGAACTGTGCTGGTCCAAACATGGTCTGTGTTTGTCCACACATTACTGGACATTGGGACCGATGTGCCTTTATTATTTATTATATTTTGTATTTTATTTATGATATTACTTTGGGAAATACTGGAAGTTTGGACAGTTGATATGAAAATAAAGCTGTAATGAACTGTGTCTAATTGATAGTAAGTTTGTAAACTTTAATCATGGATTAAAGTGATCATAAACCCTGTGAGGGTTTCTTTTCCTGAGCTCTTCCTCATGTTCAAAGCCTTCCAAATGGAGATGCTCTCCTGCCCTCTGGAGAGCGTACTGAGGTTTAACTTGGTGATAGCCATGAGCCTACAACACCCAAATTAATGAACAAACTGAAAGGATGTTCTCAAATCCGTCATTGTTTGAGCTTTGGATACAGTTGTGTTTCACTCAGGTCTGTATTTCCTACACCGTGATGCTGGAAGCCCACAGATCAGAGCTTTCTCTGTTTCTTGTCTTTCGTCTTGGTGTATTTTAATGTGCTTTAGATGACACTAATGCTCTGATGTGGTCCACTGTTGTACACCTTTAAAATGTTAAAGCAGGGATCTTTCAAAAAAAAAAAAAAAAAAAAAAAAAAACAAGATTCTACTACCTTAATGTACATTTGTAGGTATAGAAACTTCAGTACATATAAACTAAGATTAAATTCACAGTTGTCACTATCTTTAGATTTAAAATTCCATAGTAGTTTCAATAATAGCACTTTAACCACTATATACACAGAGTGCATTAGACAAATTAGACAAATATTCAAAAAACAAAACAAAACAAAGAAGTCAGGTCAAAAGAAAAAGTTTTTTTATTCTCTTGAGAGTGAGAATTGTGCTCTACAGAATAGAAAGGTTCTGGTGAGATGTTTCCATGTTGTGAGTCTCTGATCGCTCCACAAATTTAGAGAGAGGGCCTTTTCTCTCCAGATAATGACTTGAGCATGTTTTCCCTACATTGGGTGATTTGCTTTGATCTCACTTAATTTCTTTGGTTTTTCATTTAATTTGACATTAAAAGTCTTCCAAATGGCGTCTGTCTGCTGGTGAACTGCTGGCTGATCTCATAGGCTCGTCCGACCGGCCCCTCTTACACCTGAAGCTGTAAATCATTTCAGGAAAATCAGACGACCTGCAAGTATTTTTTGCTAAGACTACCAAACATTAAGATAAATAGCAGCACAGTATGGTCATGGCATTTTTAACTGCACTTACGCTTTTCATAATCCTTTCACAAAGTTCATCCTGAGAAAGAGGCCGTCCTTCTTCATCAGGGAGGGATTCCTCTCTGAGGAGCAGTCATTGAAACAGACACACACTGATCAGTCTCGGTGCTGAAAGTGTTACAACCTTTGCATGAATTTGATTAGAAATACATTAAAGTCAGAGTAAATGCAGTAGAGTATTCACTCAATGATTGGTGGTTGGATCATAGTATTCTCCTTAAGCATTCCTAGGTTTTGACCCAACAGGGACATGGCCAGGTCTTCTGGATTGTAGTCTCTGTCTGCATCCTGTAAGGAGGCAAAATGGACAGAGATTAGATTTCAGAGCAGAAATGAGTGCAGTGGTTAATGTTGTAAGTCTGTCTGTGCCATTCTGACTGGTTACTTTGGAGTTGATGAAAGCTTGCAAAGTGAGCAGCTTATTGGTCTTCTCTTCCACCAGACCCACGTAGGACATGATGTTGCTCTCGCTGATCCCTGCAGAGGAGCCCAGCTTATCTTCTAACACAGAGCGGTCACACTCGAGCTTGGACAAGATGCTGTTCAACCCTGTGAGGAAACAAGGAGCCAGGGAGCTGCTTGTGCTTTCTTGTGTATGATAAGTATTTATAAAAAGTTTAGGGTGAGCAAGTGTGAGCATGCAGGTTAGAGCTGGGCAATATACTGATATTATATGGATATCGTGACGTAATAAGACTACATGTCCTCTGGGATTTTGGTTATTGTAATATTGTGATCTGAGTTAAGTGTTGTCTTTTCCTGATTTTAAATGCAACACAGTGAAGAGATGACATTTTCTTTAACTTATTAGACTGTTGTAGCTGCTCTGGTATTTGCCTCTACCTGCTTGGTCATCATATTCACATTACTACTGATTGTTAATCAAAAATCTCTTCTTTAAGTATCTTGTGAAAGCACCAGAAGTCGTCCCTTCAGTATCATCACAACATGAATATCGAGGTATTTCATCAAAGACATCAGGATGTTTATGTTTTTCCATATTGCCCATCCCTGATGCAGGTACATAAGGGTTTGAGAAACAACACCTGTTTTAATCTGGTCCAGGGTTTTGCTCACAACGCTGGCTTCTTTTTCATACTCCTCAGCTTTGGATTCTGTCCCCCTCTGACACCCCTCAATGTCTCTCAGCAAAGTCTGCTGGACTTCCTTCTGTTGTAAACGTTCCACTTGAAACTGCTCCATTTTAGCCTGGATCTGCAAGGGGCACGCATTTTATCACAAATAGATGCTGGATGAGGACACACAACTTGAATGATAGTCCTTCCGCTTTATTCACTCTTATTGCTCTCAAAATAACTTCCACCTCTCTCTTTAGCTTTTATTTAATTCTAAGGTCAAAGAAATATTATTAGGGCTCTAAGTGCCTTGCCTACTGGTTACATCTAATTTTGATGAACTACAAATTTAAGGGGATTGCACAGTAGCATAATCTTTATGGAAGAGTAAAAATAATGAGCAGGGTGTTAACAGGCACAAGCTTACAGACTTACCTGGTTGATTTGCTCCATCAGTGCCTCAGCCTCAGTGTTTTGTTCATTCACAAAATTGAAGAGAGCAAAATTCTGGTCCTCAGCTACACAGCAAAACAGTAATTCAGTGAGATACATTTTCCTACTCAGAGCTGAAATGGTTCACTCTGTTTGACAAACTGATCCCTTTACATTAATGTAGCTGTTATGAGACCTTGCAGCTAGAAAACTTAACCTGAGTGAAAATTTCACTGCCTGTCATTTTGGCTCAGCCCACTCAAACTACAACAATTACAACTGTAGCTATAGCATAACTGTCCCAACATAGAAATAACCAGTGATATAAATTCTGAAACTATAACACCCACTGCCAGGCGGAGGCCCAGGATCAAGATTAGCCCCACTCCTTACATCTCTACACTGGGAAACACTAGAAGCAACATTAAAAGAAAACAATGGATTTGTGCATGGCTATATGTGTGACAGTTTGCTGAGTGACTCACCCTGGATGAACCTGGTGACCAGCATGTCCAGGTTGTCCTCTCCTGTCACAGCCTGAATCCTCTCAAAAACCTCCTGCAGAGTCTCCACTGACTCCTCCCCTGAGCCAGTCAGCTTGTGCTCCTTCAGCCCTGATACTGGGACATGCAAACGTCATTATCATCTCAGTTCAAGTTCAAGTTTATTTACAGCCCTAAATGACAGTTACAGTCCCAAAGATGCGTTTGACAAACTATTTTATTCTTGTAAATGTCCTTAATGTCCTTTACTTGTGTTTGGAAGTAGTCATAAATCACTGTTTTTTGTTTGTTTGTTTGTTTGTTTGTTTTTTTTACCTCTAATACGGTCTTCAAGGACCCATCAGCTGACATACGGTGGGAATCGCTCTCTTATCACAATATAAAGTTTAAAAAAATATTATTTTGTCACCTTGGAATTCCACCTGACATTTTTGTCAAAACTGGGTAATTCAAATGATCTAATTGTACAATAACACTATGTGTGGTGTGATTGTTAGTTTTATGCATTTTTGGACTTTATTGAGAGGGAATTGTCCTGGATATCAGTTGTGCTGTACGGAATGCGAAAACTTCAAAGCTCAATATCTCAAAACCGTTCAGATCCTTATAATTCCTAGTTGATTTGTCTGCAAATTGTGCAGTGCGAAATTGCACATTTGATATTCTGTTATTCATATTATGGATCATTAGTAGTATGATAATCATAAATAACTTCACTTTCACTGCTGCCATTATTATGATCATTAATACTGTCAGAATAGAAACATCAGATACAACAGGACTTCCAGGTCTTACACTGTCTGCGTCCCATCTCCTGATCCTCATCCTGGCCCGTCCTCTCGCTGCACTTGGTGGTCATAAACTCTTTGAGGAGCCGCTCATGTGCAATAACCTTCTCCGCTTCTTTCATCTCAGCATTGTGCTGGCCAAGGTCCTTCACCGCCTTTTCCTTCATCATGGTTATCTTGGACTGAGCCTCCACCCTAAGCCACGCAGAATTATAAATTACATCTTCAACAACAAACGCCATGAACCACATCATACTCTGTTTTTTTTCTTTCTTTTTCTAATTGACGTGACCACCTCAAAGCAAATCTCACCTGGCATCGTGAGCAGCAATAGACAGGGTAACGGTTTTCCCAATGTCCTTGCGGATATCCTGCAGCTCCTGCAACAGACAGGAAACAACGAACCAATAACTGCAGCCAAAGTATTTTGTGGGCAATTGAGAACCAATGTAAAATCTTCAAAATAACAGACTAAAACTATAAAAGCCAAGGCATCCCATTAAAAGTAACTATTGGGCCTGGTCTCTGGTGTGTTGGGAACGTGATCTCTGACCTTGACCAGCCTGTGGTACAGCTTCTGGAAAGAGGAACGCTCCACCTGCAGATTCTCCAACTCTTCTCTCAGATGTTTGTTTGCAGTCATCTCCTCATTGAAGCAAATAGTGGCCTGCAGAGGACATACAACGCACATAAAAGCAATATTTGTAATAATGTGCCAACATGAAAATTTGTCATGTGGTGAAACACAGCCTGATTGTGCAGACAAAGTCACGACTTTCAGTGAAATGATCAATCAAAGTAACAGTAAGTGATGCAATCTGATTTCCTGGTGCAGTGCAATGAGCCTTATAACTCACTCTGTGTAGTTTGTTTTCCAAGGTGCGTATGGCCTTCTGAGTCCGCTGTGCCTCAGACTTGTGTGTGTCAACGGTACCTTTTCTCAGCTCGGTCAGCTTCTTCTCCATGTCCGAGATCTGTTCACATCACACAGACATGGCATCAGCTATCTCTATCTGTGACCTTAGCAAGCCTTGAAAATGATCGTATATGTTATATATATTTCTGTTTATCTGTGTGTTTCAGGCGTGTGAGCGGCAAAGTGGAAAGGGTTTTGACCTCCTTCTTTAGTTCATTCTGACACTGCTTCTCCCTCTCCAGCTCCTCCTCAACCTGCCCCAGGTCTGCACAGAGTCTCTGGGCGTCCTCACTGCCCTTCTGCCGCGGGGACACATTCTCATACATCTGCAGACTTCTCTGCAGTTCCTCCTGCTCTCTCTGCAGCCGCTCTACCTCTTGCCTTCACCCGCAAAATCACACAAACAGCGGATTAGATGATACACGCACATACATACACACAGAGCAATGACAATAAGGTGTAGGCGTGCCATTTCACCGTTGTTTGCGAATCTGCTCCTGCGCCCGGGTGTTGTAGGCCTGCAAATCTCTGCCCATGATCTTAAACTGTCTCTGCAGTTTGGCCAGCTCCGATTCTGCTCAGAGGACAACAGACAACCTCAGCGTTTCAGTTAAGTTACATCTTTAAATCTGACAGGACATGTTCTCAAAATAGGGCTGAATATGAATATGATTTTAAAAAAGCTTGACTCTCACTTTTTAATTCTAATAATGTGATTGTCGAATGTTTTTCTTATGTCACAGAGAATATGACTTGCAGGTCAGGGTATCTGTGTAGCACCACAGTACTTAATTTATAATGCTGTCTCACATTTTACCTTTATCAAAAACATCACAACTCCTGTGATTTAGATATTGCCCTGGAGCATGTTGTGACTTTGATGACACTTTGATTAACTGTTTGCCCTTAATATTTCATATTATAAAACAACATAACCAGCATTACCTGTGCCATCTATATCCATCGTGCTGGTGTGTGAGTAAGTTAGACTCTTGCTGATCTTCCTCCAGTAATAGTCCTTTATATGTTGAAAATAAACAGCAATATTATTACTATTTATACACATTCGAATTTACTGACTTTTTTTTTTTTATCAATTACGATAAATTTGACAGCTATAATTTAAATCTCCAGAAAATGATTATAATAACAATTGTTGCCCAAGTTAATGTGTCAGGTACTATGTGTCTTGTTGACTACCTAAATAACACTCATCCAAAACAACTAGAACTAATGTGTATAAAATGTTGATATTTCTTGATTTTTACAGCTAAAAAGCCCTGAAAACATATGTTAATTTTATCTTTGCCCACTTGTCCCCATTAAATTAGTTAAAGTGTATTTCGAGGCGTTAATGGGGATCAAACTGCCCCCAAAGATATTAGGAGGGTTAACCAAAACCATGACCAAACCTTACTGTTAGTGTGTTTCCAATTAACAGCACATACAATTTAGGAGCTGAGCTAGCGTTAGGTCAGCAGAACGAACGAGAAATATTACGAAGTACTACAGTAATGGTAGCTAATCGTTAGCGAGCTATGCTAACTAGTAACAGTCGTTAGACGTTAGTATTTAAATGTTATCTCCCAAACGTTTGGTGTTAATGAGCCTACAAACCTGCTGTTTTGCTTGAACTCCCAAGTCTAATTTTATTAAAGTTCACTAACTAAGGAAGCTGGCACCCTGCTGCTACAAAACAGTGAACAAATGGTCAGGTTGGGAGCAGCAAAGTTGAGCGTACCTGCTGAAAGGTGTCCAAATTCCCCAGTGGGTTTAGGAGCAGAGACTGTTGTTGGACACTGTTGCTAGGTGACGGGAGTGAGCGCGCTGCAGGGGGAGGGGCTCCGGGTCTGAAGGCAGCACCCACAGAAAACATCTAAGCAATGAATACCAAGCCTTATCCTTACAAGACAAGTGATCTCTATCATATAGAGGCTAGATGCAGGAGAAAAAGTCGTGGCTCGTCCGTAGTTTGTTTCAAATAACTTTTGAAATAATAACTTTTTCTGCACAAAAAAAAAAAATGTTTTCCATGTATGTCAGGAACATTCTTCAATACAGCTGATTGATACTTAAAAACTTTTGGTGAAATTCAAAATATCATCAGCCACCCACATATAAAAGAAACAATTATAAATTATATAAAATATAAATATAAATTGTGTAGAACCTGTAGACAGCAGCACACACCAAATACAGGCTGTGCCACCGGGCGAATATTGTATCAGTGGCAGAAAAGAATGGTACAGAGAAAAAAGGGGAGATTTTATTTCATAATACAACCAAACATCAAACACATCTTCAAACTGGGGGGAACAGACTGCAGAAATTGTATTAAACCACGATCCATCTGTTACATATAAAACTGGCCGAATATGGAACAAAGATTTTTCCTTGAGCTTAATACTCGTTGCAGATGACTGGGAAATGATTAAAAGAGTCCATCACACAACACACCAGGGTCCACCTTTTTCATAACTTTAAATCTGAATCAGAATGATCTGAATAATCATAAATAATTTTCCTGGACATAAAGATGATCTCACTGATTTTGAGCCACTTTTTCAAAACATAGTTATATTAGTTCATGCTGATCCAGATCATGGACTTCTAAATCTGAATTTGGAGTGCATTTCATACTCCTCTATGTGGCCATTCTGCTGAGCAAATTTGGTAATGAAAGAGCAATCATTCATGATCTAGAGAGATGTTACATTTATTTTCCATTTAGTTCAGACAGCATGTAGGCCTAGTAATTAAGAATAGAAGAAATTAAGTTAAAATCCCATCCCTGCATGTCCTTGCTAGCATAAAGTGGGTAAATATTAACATGATGATATGTTTTCAATGTTCTGGACACATTTTGTACACATCTGTGTTTCTTTGGAATCAGTAAAACACGTAAGAGAAATCAGCATTTTACACAAATTAGTTTTAGCTGTTTTGGATGACACTGAGGAACTATAACATGTCATTTCTAGTCTTCAAAAAACTTCAGGGTCCTACCAGAGGGCGGGGGGCGTGATGTATTAAGAGGAGTGAGTGGGGGAGGTTATGTATTATTTAAAGAGCTGAAAAATAATGTTAGTAAATGTGAAGGTAACAAGAGGGCTAAACGCATGTTTAACTGATTTCTAGCGTCTGACCTGTAGGGGGCAGCAGTGTGCCTTAGCTGCTTCTCGTCTGCCAGAAACCGAAGAAGAAAAGTAAGGAGGAAGAAGAACAACAACCGGCAAGCATCGCTCCTGGTGGCTGAACACAAAGACATGAGAAAATGCTCAGTCTTACTGGTGGAAAATAACACTTCTGTAAGCTAAAGACACCTAAACTGTGCACAGTGTCTGTTTGGACGTCACCACCCACAGGAAACGACGAGTTAGCTCGACAGGAGGTAACAAACGCAAACAAGCTGCGCTAACGTTCAAATTTAGCTAACTAGCGGACTTGTGCTACACCGACATGGCCACTAACACTCCGGGACAAGCCTTCCAAAACAAGACCCGTGTGGCTATCCTGGCCGAGCTGGACAAAGAGAAGAGGCGGCTCCTGCAGAGCCAGTCCATGAACAGCCCGGGGGCCAGCATCCCGCTGTCGCGGCCCGGGCTGAAGGAGTTCCGGGACAGCGCCGAGCAGCAGCACATCGCCGCGCAGCAGAAGGCGGCGCTGCAGCACGCGCACGTGCACTCGTCCGGCTTCTTCATCACCCAGGACTCCTCTTTTGGAAACCTCATCCTCCCCGTGCTGCCGCGCCTCGAGCCCGGTGACCTCTGACCCTGTGCCCGGACATCCCAGCGGGCACACTGAGACAAACATTCAGATCACCTCCGCTGCGCACTGTGTGTTGTAAAAACTTGTGTTGTATTCCTTAAGCTCCTCAGCTCAGACTGATCCACATTCATGCTGAGTAATGAGCTTGCTGCTGAACTGTGCTGGGGCAGACAACCCCACTATTAACAGAAATGTCACTTGTATTGCATTTGTTACTGAATTTATTGAAAATATTAAAATAAAGTATTTAAATATACACGTTCAAATAAATTGTTGTCTATACACTCAGTGACCACTTCATCAGGTCCACCTGTGCAACCTAATACAATCCAGTCCAACAGTTCTGCCATCAAGTTTCCTTTCCTGCTGCCTATAATGTTCAGGTTTTCTTTTTGTCACAGTAATAGAGGTGTTCATTCACTTCTATGTTTGGCATTGAGCTCATAGTGCTACTGTTGTACTGGACTGCATTTTATTGAGAGCTGTTTCCACGATTCTACCCCCCTCATGTATATAAACGAGGGATGGGGGCAAGGGTAGACATCTTTAGTGTGCTCAAAAACGTAGGAATTTGTTGAACTATGGCATGGAAGCCCTGGTGAGGTATTGGTCATTACCCCTCTGAGAACAGGACATACAGGTCTTAATCAAACACACAGAATACACACATAGAATAGGCATGCACCCTACTGGGCCATGCACATACTGAAATAAACAAGAAACAGTCAAATATGTACTGATGCATTGCAACAGGTATGATGAAGGGAAAAAGAGAATTATTATTAGGACTAAATGATGGAAAACAAAATGTTACCCTGGAGAATCTGTCAGGGAAGGCATCGAGTAATATACACAATCTTCTGATGATTTAAAACCAGCATGAACATTACAGAGAACTTGTGTTTTCCAGATTCAGATTACCAGATTCCCGTGCCCACCCATCCATTCCAGTAGGTGGCGGTAATGCCCTTGCAAGCTGGTTTGTCCATCTCCATTGGCACTTAAAGTAGTTAGAAGAAGAGGCCCTCTCGATTGGTTTTCCCTTGTGCCTGAGTGAATCGATCACAGAGCGACTGGCAGCGCTGATGCAACTCTGACAGGTCCAGCCGGTCTCAGTCACACTCTCACACCTCTCGCAGTCAGGAGCTCGTCTTGAGGTAAGTGAGCGGGTTATGCGGTGTGGCTGCGGGGCAGACTGTCGTTTCTCTCGGTTGAACCAGGGGCAGGCAGAGCACACTGGCCGGCCAGCGCGGAAACCTCACCGCGGCTAACGGCGGCTACACATGGTCAGGTCGGCTAACCAGCTACACATGACTGCCCACCGTGTCCATTCACTTCCACCGTGTCAGCGGCTCGCCCAGCTAGCCAGAGAGCTAACACGATAGCTGTAAGCAGCCAGTGAGTGGCATATGTTTGGCGAAAGGATGAATCTGCGCTTTCGTTTACGATGATCTTACACGGAGTCCGGCCGCTCGGCGCGAGTCGTTCACACTCATACATGAAGACGGCAAACCAGACTCCATTAAATAATCTTTCACTTCAGCGTGATCTTGCTAGTCCATCGAATCAAAACAGAAAGTGATGCAAGACCTGTCAGCAATCAGGATCAGATCAGTTCGGCGTACAAATGAATCACCATGCACCGCATCATATCAATAAAGTCTCAGTTTAAAGCCAATGTGTTTGGTAGAATGCCATTAGAATGACAGTCGGAGTAATTCTCCCAAAGTTATTTTGTAAATAAGAGTCAGTGATTCTCAGTGTACTGTGTGACAGCTCTTTACAGTGCGTTTGGTCTCTATCCAAAGCATTTTGCATTTCACTGCAATATATTCTGAATAGATTTTTAAAAACTTCTGCCGTCATCTCCTCTTTCTCGGTCTTTCGCCGGCCAGAAGCCTCAGGTGCCATGGCAGAACAGCTCAGCCCGGATGAGAAGTTCAATCTCATCACAAGGAACCTGCAGGTGGGTGTGGGTGGGACACGTAAAAACACACACAGGGATTGTATTATGTCCCTCTTGTGGCTCGGTCTGATGGATCCATGCTTGTGTTTTCCTGCAGGAGGTTCTGGGTGAGGAGAAGCTGAAGCAGGTTCTCCAGGAGAGAGAGCTCAAGGTGTACTGGGGCACAGCGACCACCGGCAAGCCTCATGTCGCTTACTTTGTCCCCATGTCCAAGATCGCAGACTTCCTCAAGGCTGGCTGTGAGGTGAGCAGACTTGTTGATCTTGTTGATCGACTGTCCTGTTTGTACTTTGGGTGTGTGTGGGTGTGGGTGTGTGATGCGATATCATCTTCACATTCACTGGTAGCTTATTGCAGACTCTTTCCTCATTCCCTCCGTTTGTTTTCCTCAGGTGACCATCCTGTTTGCGGACCTGCATGCCTACTTGGACAACATGAAGGCTCCCTGGGAGCTGCTGGAGCTCCGGGTGCAGTACTACGAGCAGGTCATCAAGGCCATGTTGGAGAGCATCGGGGTTCCACTGGATAAACTGAAGTTTATCAAGGGAACCGACTTCCAGCTCAGCAGGTGAGTTGTACATCTACACTGTCAGTTTTCCCATAGTGCCTCTGCAGCCTGAAATCAAGCCGAGGTGTTGCACCCCTCCTCTCTCTCTTCATTACTGTCAGAGAGTATACTCTGGATGTGTACCGCCTGTCCTCCATGGTGACGGAGCACGATGCTAAGAAAGCCGGAGCGGAGGTGGTCAAACAGGTGGAGCATCCTCTGCTGAGTGGCCTGCTCTATCCAGGACTGCAGGTAAAAACACGGCTCTAAAAGATGCCCTAAGATCACTCAGAGTTATAATAATGATTACAGTCACAGCAAAACTGTCCATATTGTGATACCACTGCCCAAGTAAAAGACATTAATAAACTGTAGAATCTACTGGAAATCATCCTGTGATGTCTTTGTCATCAGGCACTCGATGAGGAGTACCTGAAAGTTGACGCCCAGTTTGGAGGAGTCGACCAAAGGAAGATTTTCACCTTGGCTGAAAAGGTACTGTCTCCCTCCGTCCCCGCACATTTCCTCCCACCTTTCAGCCACTGAGCCCTCCTGCTCTTGTTGACACTGTTTTCCAGATGAGTGTGGACACAACAGCACTCTGATGTTGTAATACCTGATCTTTAGAATTAGATCTCAAACATCACATTGAAATGTCAAGTATAAATGTACTGTATGATCACAATGTATTTGCTTCCAGTACTTGCCCTCCCTGGGCTACGCCAAGCGCTCCCATCTGATGAACCCCATGGTGCCAGGACTGACTGGGGCCAAGATGAGCTCCTCAGAGGAAGTAAGGACGCAGATGTATTTTTTTTTTGTTTGTTTGTTTGTTGGGAAAAGCTAAAACAATCATAACTTTATATGCACATTGTTTTCCAAAGCTCTTGGCCAGTCATGACTTGTATTTTCTGTTGGTGGCTGCAGGAGTCAAAGATTGATCTGCTGGACAAGAGGGAGGATGTGAAGAAGAAGCTGAAGAAGGCTTTCTGCGAGCCGGGCAACATCGAGAACAATGGAGTCCTGTCCTTTGTCAAATACGTCCTCTTCCCTCTGCATGGAGGTACAAAACTCATCTTTCCATCTCTGTCCCTGAACTCCTTCCCCCGATTTCCTGACACTTTTGAACAGAGCGTATGTTTGGTGTCACTCCGTTTCAGAGTTTGGCATCAAAAGAGACCCGAAGTGGGGGGGAGACAAAGTCTACACCGAGTTCGAGGAGGTGGAGAAGGACTTTGCACAAGAGGTAGAGGATGGCGTACTTCAGCACCTAGCTAAAAGACATGCACCTCAGTGTATAGCTGCACTCCTATAAAGGCCCCAGTTTACCTTCATGCCTCCTAACCTCTGACCTTTTTAGATGATCCACCCTGGAGACCTGAAGGCCTCAGTGGAAGTAGCACTAAACCAACTGCTGGACCCAATCAGAAAGAAGTTTGAGTTGCCTGAGCTCCGCAAACTCACCAACTCTGCCTACCCCGACCCCTCGAAAACCAGTCAGTATCATACTAACACTTGTCACCTCATCTGTCCCTTCACACCCAGATACAGGGTCACAAATGGTGCTGTGGCAATGGGAAGGCATGTAGAAATTAAAGGTCATTTCATGTGTCTGTGATCAGAAGCAGCAGGAAAAGGTGCCAAAGCAGGAGGAGGGGGAGGAGGAGGAGAGGACGATGAGCTGGTCCCCTCCAGACTGGACATCAGGGTGGGCAAAGTCATCAGCGTGGAGAAGGTAGGCGGTCAAAACACCCCTGCCCTGTTTCAGGACAGCTGGAGGGTCTTTTAAAAAGTTAAAATCTTGTTGTATGACTTAATTGCATTTGATTAAGAGTGATTAGAATTGCTTTGATTAGTATTATCTTGGTCTATCAACACTGAAACAAGTGCCAATGAATTTTATGATGGCCAGAAAGACTATAAAAAACAAACAAACAAACCAAAAAACCCTTCACTGAACTGTCATATTGAAAAAAAAAAACATTTTTTTTTTTCATTTTAATATGCCATGCTTCTACATAAAACAATAGGGAAAGGCCCTCCATCGGCAACCTAGAGGTAAATAAATAATAAAAAAAACAGATTGGAAGGAATTTATAAAGTGCAAGTTTAATAATGCTACAAATAAACACACAGATTAACAAAAGTGCACAAACAAGTAATGAATGACCACAAAAAAGGTTTAGGCAGCCTTCATCAGTGTCAGTGCTGTCAGTCCCAGTAGGAAGCAGTTCATTTGGAGCATGCATTTTCTCTTTGGATACACTTTATGAGGCTTTACTTCATGAGATTGCCAAAAAAAAATAAAAAAATGTAATGGTACCATAATAAGCTGCTGCCTGATTTCAGCACCCGGATGCCGATTCGCTCTACCTGGAGAAGATAGACGTGGGAGAGGCGGAGCCGAGGACGGTAGTCAGCGGGCTGGTGGCCTACGTTTCCCAGGAGGACTTGCAGGACAGAATGGTGTTGCTGCTGTGCAATCTCAAACCCCAAAAGATGCGCGGAATCGAGTCTCAAGCCATGCTGCTATGTGCCTCTGTGTGAGTGTTATTGCTGTTTTTTTTTTTTTTTTTTTGCACAAACACACACACACACACACACACACACATTTGGCAACTCATCCTACGTCTGCACTTTCTTCTTCACTTTCTAAACCTCTCTCTGATTGGCTGGTTTCTAGTGACGGGGAGCCCAGGAGGGTGGAGCCTCTCGACCCCCCAGAGGGCTCGTCGCCGGGGGAGCAGGTCTTTGTTGAGGGCTATGAGACAGGCAAACCAGACGACAAACTCAACCCAAAGAAGAAGGTGTGGGAGAAGCTGCAGGTACGTTTCAGCAAGACTCTCTGTATCTCTGTGCTGTAAAAACACTTCCCACTTGGCACACATTCCCACATGCCGTGCCAGCCACAGGTGAGGCGAGGCGTGACTGGCTCTTGTGTTTCAGGGTGTTGTTGCTTTCGATTCAGAACAATGGCCGATTCTCCTGCTGTTATGAACACGCACATTAATGCTGTCCTTCACTCAGATGGATAGTAGCTGCATTGTCTTGGAGACTTTTCCAGATTTTTTTTTTTGAAAACACCCAAACAACAACAAAAAAAAATCTAACACAGTCTTTTGACTGACCCATGAATCTTACAGGTTTTGTTTCACGCTAGTTTCACAGAGCAAGATTCCTAGAAATTGAAATTGCCAGATCAACTTTTCCAGTGTCAACTCTGGATCCTGTTAACATAGGAAAATTTGTGGAAAATATCTGGGTGAAGCTGCATATGTGAAATGGATTTCTGTCCACTACAGCGGTACAAAATATTTCCTTTAAAGCAGCAGACATAAATGAGAAATGCAGTTCTCATATGATCCCTAAATAAGATGTCTGCCACTTGGAAGAGACCTCTGCTCCCTCTCTTCTTCTCCTAACAAAGTGCGTATACATCATGGGTTGAACTGAACATGTGTTTTTCTCTCGTCTCTGCCAGGTTGACCTGAAGGTGTCAGAGGAGTGTGTAGCCCAGTGGAAAGACAAGCATTTGATGACCAAACTTGGACAGATCACATGCAAGACACTGAAAGGAGGCAACATCAGTTAAACACACACACACACACACTCATCGCCACTCAGCACTGAAACTGCTCCCACTGGCCGCCCTCACAGCGAGAATCCACTCATCATCTTATCACCATGGTAACGGCAGCGCTCAAACTTCATCGGCATGGTTCTCGAGGGGGAGAAAAATCGGAGCAAGATTGGACATGAATGCCAAAAATCTCAAATGGTTGGGACGAGCATGAAAAAAGTATCTTGCTTTGTCATGTATTATGAAAAAGAATTTTAACTCAACAATCTCAAGAGCTATGTACAACAAAATGTATACGACTAATCAGACTCTTCATTGTAATGTCATTATGATTCAGTACTATGGCATTTTTACCAGGCATTGTGCGCTTTCAGTAACTCACTTCGAAATACAATATTACAAATGTTGAAACAGCTTATGTTTTACAAACGATACTCATAAAATAGGAATAACCTCCTCTTCATTAGTGCAGTAATGGTTACTTGGAAGCTGGCAGGAAACATCTCAGGTGTTGAAAAGGGAATTCATGTTTCAGTAGTTTTTTCTGGGGTTTAAAATCTGTGGTGGTGGCTTCCTCTGCAGTAAATGTCAGGTTGTGGGTCAGTCTGTGAGGCTTCATTCATGACAAACGGTTTCATTGGCAAGTTTCAGGTGTTGGATGTATATAAAAATCAATATGCCTTGTATAAGACTACATGGGGTGGTTGTATTGGGTGTAAGGCTGTACAGAAATCAGTATCGGGACATGAACTGTCATGTGATTAATATTACATCAAATCTAATATGAAATAAACGCTGCCTGAAATCTGTGGTCTGTGAATACCTGAACAGGTGAAAAGACTGAGTACAGAGTAAAGTTCATGCTTTCTGTCCAGAAGCATTGGGACTAATGACATTATATAAGACATCTATACCAAATCTCTAAAGAATAAAGGCAAGAAAACGACATTTCCAATACTTTAATTTTATTTATAGAAGTAATAACTGTACATAATTCTTTGAAATCATCAAAATGTTTACTTTTTCACGACTCTATGGATGAAGAGAGTCAAAATAATTCATTGACCAATGACTTTGCTGGGTAAAGGCATTTTGTGCAAATCGTGATTGGGGCTGGACTTTCCACCAAACAGGCCGGGTGGGGCAAGAGTTGCAGATACGGAGAGGGAAGATCAATTTACGTTCCTCGAAGAAAGCCTGACCTCACACTAAGTCTACTCCAGTGTATCAATCTTCCAGGGCTGATCTAGACATCGGTAGCCCCAAGAGTGGTTTTCAGAAGAAAATACTTTTTAAATATTCTATATTTGGTAAGAAAAGGTGACTGACAGTGCTAATAGTGGAACCAACCACGCATAAATAAATAGGATACTTGTGAGTATGGTCTTACTCAAATGATTTTATAGAATGTGTCGGGTTGACCTTTAGTACATCTAAGCGAGATTGTGCAGGTTGTTATTTCTACTGTTATTTTAATCACTCGTCTAAACTGTGACAGCTTATCTACTGTAGCTTTACAAAAGTGCCTTTGTCCTGACAAAACATCGCTCCCTTGTTCTTGTGAGTGTGCACCATCCCTTTTCACTATTATGGACCCATCTATCCACACAGTGAAAAGCAGGACTGAAAGTATGATCTTTTTTCACTCTTTAAGCAAACAAAATGAAAAACAAAGCTTTTCTCTTTTTGTAATGATGCTTATAGTGAATGTCATTGTCAGCCTTTTGAGACAAAACCGCATAAATGCCTATGCGAAGGAAGCATTATATTATAATAGAAAAACAAACTTTCAGATAAAAGTAACCTTAACAGACAATAAGCCTCTGTACAGAAATTGCCTTGTCCAGAAAACTCTTTTTCTCTCTCAGCTGCAGTGACCACTACCTAATTCAACCTCTGGGAGGCGATCTCACACAAGCCAAATATTTACAGTCCAGCCGAAGTACACCATTTCATCCTGAGGGGCCTTAGTAGGAGAGGAGAGATAATATAGCTTAGAAAAATACTCCAGAATAAAGCTATCATAAGAAACTGGGACCAACACATTTTTTGCATAAATATGTAGGAAGGCCATTACAGGCTAAGGCTTTTGGAGAAGATGTATCACACAAAAATGCTCAGATGAGTCTCTCAGTAATGTCACTCGCTGCTGTGATTTCTCTTTCTCTTGCTTGTGGTCTTTGCTTGTTCCTCTGGCATGAGCCCAGTCCTTACTTAATCACCATGGAGCTTTTTCTCAAAACAGCGTTTCAATTGTGTCTGCTGTCACTGTTGTAGCTGGAAGGGGGAAGATGAGAGGAGGTTAGAGATGATGGCATCACCATAATACAGTTACAGGAACAGGCATAAAGAGCATTCAGTCCCTCAGTCTAATTCAATTGGTGAGACATGATCATGAGCTTTAGGTTAAGGCAGCCTGAAGCACATGCTTGCAAATTCAACTATAGAACGCAGCAAATGTATAGCAAGAGGGGAGTTTGTGTAAGTGCTTGTGAGTGTAGTTTTCTCCCATTAGTATGGAGAAAAATCTGCTTTTTTAAGCAAATGTTGCTTAGCAGCTCAAAATCATGGTAATGCTGGTATTTGCATTCTGCCTTTCCATGACAAGAGTGGCATGATTGTTATTGATCGATTGTACGACTGAATCAGCCTTAACACATTTCTGTGTTAACACAGTCAGCAATACATCAAATTCCTGCAACACACTGATCAGGAAAAATGGGCCAGCTTTCATGACTCGAGCTGGTTTTCATGACTCAAAGGCCTTTTTTTTTTTGCTTACAAATGTAAGCTTTGCAGCTCTGTCCATTTTTGATTTCTGTAGTTATGTCACTGCTAAATGTGTGTTTTATTGGATTTTGCTGCAATCAGTTTACCTTCTATTCTTTTTCATTTTAATCTCTAAATTACAAAGCCCTCTAGGGATGGGTGTTGCAAATTATCATTCGCTACAGCTACTATGATACTTGAATTGGATAGCTGTTTTCAGTTTGTCTATGTACATTGTATCAATCCTTATGAAATACGTAATTAATTAATTAATTAATAACATTGCAGCTCTCACTTGTTTCCGTGGGAGGTGTTTTTTGGCCCACAGGTTGTACTGTTGCCATCACTCCATTGGTTTCGGTACTGAGCTCCATCTTTGCAGAAAAAGCAGGGAGTTTCAGCGAAGGGTTGCTGCTTCCATGGGCTGGTTTCTTAGCGACTGGCGGTGGAACTTTATCAGATCTCATTCCACCATTGGAGAAAGCAATGGCCTTTGAATGGTCAGAAACCTGCATGAGCTCAGCTGCTAAGCTTTGCTTCAGACTTGCTTGAGCTTCGGGAGTTGCAACCGGAGTTTCTATGACAACTTTTTTTGTGCTCCTGGAGAAGATAAAGCTGGCGGTAGAGGCTGGGGACTTGTGCATGTCACCTATGTCAGGTGACTTGGGTGATGGAGCCCCTGGGTCACTGGTGCTGCTACTGGTGGATGATCTCAGACCCAAACGGGCTGGAAGACCATCTCTTGAAGACATAGCTGCAGTTTTCATACGTATGGCTTCTTGTAAGCGCATGGAGGGGGCGTTTAGTGTTACAGTGGATGTTTTCACTGTCTGAGATTTTAGAGACAAAGACTTGCGGATGGGCTTTTGTGGAATGTTTTGAGGTCCTGCAATTGAGACTGGGCAGTTGTCCTGAACTGCTGCCCCTCCGTTTGTTGACTTGTTGTCCTCCGAGGTGGCTTTCACCTGATCTTCAGCCATGCTGACTGATCTGAGCCGGACCATTTGAAGCAGGGAAGGGGTGACGAGTGGTATATTAGCATCCTCTTTGGGAATGGGTGCACTTTTGTGTCGGGAAAGTAGCTCCTTGCTTCTGGTGTCTCTGCTTGATAGACTGGGCTGCCTTCTGAAATTCACTCCAGGGCCTTGGTTCTCCACTGGTAAAGGGGGTGCTACAGGGACACTAATTTGAATTGGAAGTGGGACACTGACTGGTGGCTCTGGGGGAGTTTGATCTTCAATTTTCAGAGTGTCTGGCTTTGGGACACTGCTTGGGGGAACTAATGCAAAGACTGATAATGGCTTCTCGGTTGTTGTAGTAGGTGGCGGAGGAGGGGCTTCCACCGGTGGAGGTGGGACACCCTTCGGAAGAGATGAAACTGCTCTGTAGCAAATATCTTTATCGGTGTCAGCTTTGGGAAATTGTACATCATCTTCTGGTTTTGCCTCATTCACCACAGTCTGTGGCACAACTGGGGGCAAATCTGCAGTTTCTTCATTCATAGACTTCCCAGCTTCAACTGAATCGTTAATTGTCACTCCAACTTCCTCTAGAGCAATGGGCCTGTTTGGAGCATCAATCTCTGCAATGCAACTGTCCAACATATCTGGCAAACTGTCTGTCATGAAAGGAGGAGGAGGGGGAGGGAAGTCCATCTCGTCTCCTCCATCAAAGACTGCGTCCCCTTCCAAAGGAGGTGGAGGAGGGGGCCAGCAAGACTCTAAAACATGGATCTCCTCCTGTACCTCTTTTAACTCATCAGGTGGCATGGACACTGATGATGGAGGTGTCTTTCTTGAGGGAGGAGGTGTAGGGTGATAGGGAGGGGGAGGTGTGGCAGGAGGTGAGACTTTATTAATTTTAGGGACATCAACATAAAGTGTCTGCATAGGCGTGACTTCACCTCTGTCTGTCTCAACCTCACTCTTATCAGCTAAAACCTCAGCTCCAGTCTGTGATGAGGATGCATCATTCTCAACAGATACATGAACTTCTATCTTGACATCAGCACATACTTCCTGTGGCTGTGTCTCTAACAATTTGTTTGACACTGATTCCTCTCTGGGTGATACTGGAATGGTTTTCGGCATGACAGGAGGGGGCTCTTTCTTTGGCATTGTCTCTGGACTCTGTACGTCTTTAACCAGTGAGCTACTCTTATTCTTATCTTGAATTTGAACACCCATACTTGCCTCTACCTTCTCTGGAACTGACTGCCTTTCTTGTTCTGTACTTGGACATTCCCTACTCTCTAGCTCCTGACTGACACTTTCTACAACTGTCTCTAACAATGCTTCAGGTTTGTCTTGAAGGACTGTTTCTTTGCTTTCTGACAATTCTAAGACAGGTTTCTCTATAGGTACCTGTTTTTCAGCTGAGTCTTTACTGGCCTCTGACGGAGTTTCTATGATTTTAACTGTGCCGTCCTTCAACTGTCCTGGTTTCTGCAGCTGAGTTTGTTTATCGACATTAGGGCAAGGCCCACAGAGGAGCTCAAAGGTGCGTCTGTTATGAGCCCATGTTTCTGGTGGAGGAGGACAAGGTGCTTTAACCTTTGGAGGTGGTGGGATGTTGAAGAAATCTCTGATTGCCAAGGTTGCAGTTGGACAATTGTTGACTGGTGTTATCTTCTCTGTTGCAGCAACAGAGGGCAGAGATCCCTGCTGAGACGGACAAGAGCTACTTGTGGAAACATCTTGATTGACAGGCTCAGAAGTAGTAGATGATAAAGAGGTAAGAGAGGAGGAAGCAGAAGCTGCTGAGGATGAGGCCCGAGACACAGATCTCTCTGGTTTGACTGGTTTCTTTTTCTGTTTTTCGGGGGAGGTGGGGGAAATCCCTTTTGGGGAAAGGGTTGGGGTTCCACTCTGACTGGAATAGCCACTGGAGGGGGACATGGTCCTTTCAAATTTACCCCCTTCTGATGGAGTTTTCTGTGGGGAGGAACTACTGGATTCTGACCGGGGCTCTGGTGTTCCTCCAGTCCCATTAGAGGAGGCTTGTGAGGGGCTTAAAGGACTGGAGGAGGCTGAAGATCTGGAATCATTTAGAGAGCTGGATCCAGCAGAGTTAGATGCAGATTTTGGGGTCTCAGTGACATCTGCAGTGGCTAATTTTGTCACATCAGTTGATAAAATATTTTCTGTTGCAGTTTCCACCTCTCCAAGCACAGAATCATTGAGATTTTTGCTATCCACGAGATTTCTGGAGTTGCTCTTTATCTTGTTATTGTGAAGAGAATTTGTTCTCCGTGGAGGTGCTGGGGGCAGCTTGGTCTTCATAACAGACAGATTACGAGAGAAAGGCCGGCTGTTCCTCATATACTCCCCAGCCGTTAATGACCCTGACACACCAGACTCAGGCCCTGGGCCCTTAACAAGACATTCAACTTTACTGCTGGGGCTGCTAACCGAGCTAACTGAGCTCAAATGGTCCTGATCTCCACCAGGCTGCTTTGGCTGGCTTTCCTGTCCAGGGAGGCCCACTGTCTGTGTGTTACCACTGTATGTAGTCCCCTTAGAGAAGATGGTGGATGAGTTTGACATAACAGTCTCAGAAGACTGCGACTGGCTCCAGTTAGACCCTGAAGCTGATGCAGGCATTGGGGTGGAGGAGTTGTGGGAGTTGTCAATGTGGGAACCATCTCCTTCTGATCTTCTTGATGATGCAGGACTGACTGACGAGTCCCCTGATGCCAGGCTGCTTTTGCTCACAGTGCGAACACTCCCGCCATGATTGCTGCTTTTTCCATGTGTCCGGCTGCTGCTGCGGTCAATTTGAATGACTTCGATTGAGGCTGGTAAGACAGCATTAGGGATGATTTTAGACAAGTAGGTAGCCTGAGGAGAGATAGACATCACTGGGCCCTGGAAACAACAGGAAAAATAATTTTCAAAGTTATGTATTTGAACAGTCAAGTTACAACACTATTTTACACAATTTTTCCAGATTAACATTTCATAAGAGTAACTCAGTCTGAATTGTGATGCTATCTTACTACCTAATTAAAACGGTCTGATCTTTTGTCTGACCTGGGGCTCCTGGAGGAAGCTAAACATTGTTGAAGGAGAGGAGGAGGAGGTCGTCATGCCAGGCACAGCTACAGACTTTGGTCTCTGGCTGGATGTAGAGGAGAGACGGGCATCAAAGCCCTGGTGTTTGAAGGGCTGCTCATCCTGGTACATTGCCTGGAGGTGGTGCCTCAGCAGCTGCTCCTCTCTGGAGCCCTGCTAAAGCGAAGAAGAGAACATGAGGTACACTGTGGCACACTGTGGATTACTTAAAAGTCACTGGTCATTTTAAGACATTTCCCTACAGCCTTTCATTTGATCTGTTTGTTCTCATCTTATTTTTGTTATTTAGTCAACAGACAGGTCTGAAACATGCAAATGGTCTGCTGTTAATCAATTGAATAAATAAAGAAATCATTTTGGGAGAACCTCACCTCCAGATCTGAGAGGTGCACCCTCGCTCCCTCCTGATTGGCTGCTAGAGACTCTCCAACAATGGTAGGAATGATCACAACACTTGACTGGCCATCACTGACCCGTCCATCTCCATTAGGAAGCTGCGTAGAGACAACCTGCTGGAACGTGGAGTTTCTGTGTAGCGCTGGAAGGAAGATGAATGAATGTAAAAACATGTTTACATCCAAAAATGCACCATGTCCCTCTTGCACAGTTGATGTGAACGTACCGAGCTCTCTCTGGACCTGGTGGGGTATGCCCATGATGGTGGTCCTTCTGCTCCTCTTCTTGCCCTTATCTAACCTCTTCACTGGGTTCAGAGGCTTGAATGTTGAACCTAAGGTAAAAAGCAATAAACAGAGGATGTTTTTTTGCCAATATATATTCAGCTCAGGAGGACAGATGGGTTAGACAGGGAGAGACCGGGTATAAGAAAACTCACATTATAAAGCAATATGGAGGGGAACTGGAATTTCTAGGGGATTTCAAAAGGGATGTTGGAATTATGGATCAGAATACCAATCAGATGTACTGAGTGAACACACACACACACACACACAGAATAGTGTGCATTGCCTTCCAGCTGTGACATGCAGAGGCAGCTGCAGTGCTGTCTTCAGATGCAAAGAGACATTCCAGTATCAGAAATACACTGTGTGCGTGTGTGTGTGTATGTCAAGTTCCTCTTCATTTGATTTCACACCATAACCAGAGGCTCCATACAGCTGGAAACGAGCCGTGCATGTTAAACACTTGCTTCTGCCTCGTCATTCAGCAATAACTATACTATATGAACAAAGCTCAAACTGCTTTCACAGACACAAGCTCAATGATTAGCTCTTTTTGTCGTAAGATGAATGGGATGTGGATAGTTGCTTTCAAACTCTCCATAGACACACATATCCACACACACACACACACACACACACACACACACACACACACACAAAGCTGTCCTGTACCTTGGCGGGTGAGCACAGGCCGAGTAGACCCAGCTGACATAGGGGAGGTTGCTGTGGTGTCAGTATTCCCAGAGGTGGATCTCGACTCTGGAAAGCCACCATCGTCCTTGGAGCTGATATCCTGCTCAGGACGGAGAGTGTCTGTGGACTGCAGGACAAACACACACATACACACACACACATACAGAGCAGTATTAAGTGAGGTGGTGTGTAGTATGCTTAGGAAGTGGGGGAAATGATTGGTCATTCACACAGCTTTGGAGTACTTACAGCAATACTCTCATCATCTTGAAAGTTCACTCCATTCTTGTTTTCTGCGTGAACCAAATGGGAAAAGTCCTGTTATATTTTGCAATATATACGTAAACAGTGATGTAACAGCAATGTCATCATTTCACTGCTTCAACTGTTAGTGTATATGATGTGTTGATGTGTGTTGTACAAGTGCTGTCCAAAAAAAACTGCAGTCTTATTAACTAGTTATTATTTTGTGCAATTTTCTATTGATACGTTAAACCCTTATATTGATACATATCATTGACACACTTCATTTTCATATAATTTTATGACATCTACATTCTACTGCCAGTGCTAATTTGGTTTCAATAAATTTCAACGGGAATTTTGAATTAAAATTATTCATCTTTAATTAAAATTGACACACCTTGTATCGTGTTGTATAGATTTTAGACCGGTGTGGTTTTGTTTAGTTTGTCATCCAATTTAACATATAATATATTGTATATTTTGTTATTCTGCTTGGGTGTTATGTAATAGGCCATTATTTTAAGCTGTATGTATACATTTTCAGTCAATTCTGTAGAGTAATGCAATAATTGTGACAAAAAAAGTGACCCTTGTAATGTGAGACATATTGTATGGTAATGTCCTTGCTATATGTTGTACTTTTTGATGTAAAAATGTCCCCTGTCCCACTGGACATGTCTGACCTTCCTGCTGTTGTATCTTTAGTCCCTCCTGGGCCTCGGTGTGCAGGTCCTCCAGGTACTGTGGCCTGCTGCCTTCAATGAAAACATTTTCCTGGTAGTGCTGCGAGGCCGTGTAGTGGACCGCCAACCTCTTCTGCTCCTCACTGCCCTTGGGACCAGCTGTAGGGCGGAGGCGGGTGGAAGGAGGAGAAGAAGAGAAGAGGATTTATGTATGTGGTTTACATGAAAATAAATGCCACATTTCACTTTTAATAGGTTCAAAAAAAAAAAAAAAAAAAAAAGGGACCTGTAAGCTCGCTAGGCATGTGGTGATTGTATCTCAGTCTTTCTCCAGACATTACAAGACACAATCAGGCTAACAGAGGACAATGTGGTGTCCAATCTCTGATCTTAAATATTAGCAGTTGCTTGTTACCCGTCTTGTGCATCCTCTTTCCTCATCTAACCTTTATTCTGTAATATATTTGCTCTGATGCCTTGTATCCCAGTCCCCTCCTTGATATGATCATTTTCACTATTAATGCCACAATGTGATTTGGTGTTTGTCAGCTTTGCCCAGGATCAAAGCTAGGAGGAAATGTCAAAGGTATAAGGATTTCCAATGAGATAACTTTCCATTCTCAGGACTCTGTCACACACACACATACACACCAGGTGTCCAAGTGCCAAAACCAGCTTTACAGTGACCCCTATGCACCTCCACCTGGCAGGAATGTGTGTGCATGCATGTGTGTGTGTGTTTGTGTTTGTCAGTGTACACAGCAGTGCACCTTTGACACAGCACACACTTCCAATCCCTTCAGCCAGGCAGTCTGGCGGGCAGTCCTTCAAGCCTCGCCAAGCCCACAGCAGTAAACCAAACCAAGGCTCGGCTAATCTCCAGCAGTATCTTTCTCCCTCGCTAGTCCCCGAGGGATTAGATAATCTGGATTGGCGTCAGACAAAGATGCCACCAGATCCCTGCTGTGGGACTATTTTCTGTCACACTATCACTCCACTCAGTTTCAAGTCATCAAAATCCAACAGTGCTGCTGCTTTCAGGAAAATGAATGTGGACGATTTTATTACGGTGATGGAATACTGGTGTGAAGAAAGTTTGAAGTCTGTGAAAGTTCATTTTCATATCGTAGTGGAATGAATGGAAACCAATGGCTGAATACAAGGGAGGAAAACTGATACCGGAGTACTAAAATATGAGAAAAGATTACCAGAAATGTGAATTATATACATTTTATGGTATTTATACATTTTTATTGTGCTAAACATGCAAAGCCACTACTGTGGTCCTTCAAATGTTTCTGGAACGGTGTGCTGGGCACCAATCTAGTCTAACATAATGGGACTCCTGAAAGTAGAGAGCATGACCCACTGGAAAACACTTGTGTAAAGTGGCTGTTCAACACTCTCTGCTCCTTGTCCGCTGGCTAAGCAAAAGTCAGCGAGAGGTGTCCTCTTTCCCTTCTTTGTCACAAACAACACTATGGCTCTCAGTCTCTCCTGGTTAGGTAATACTTTGCATTTGTGTGTGACTATGTACATACAGTATGTGTACGTGTTTGTAACAGACACCCAGCCCTGGCTGCCCATTACCCTTTTCTACCCTCAGTCACTCAGGTGAGGCAGCCAGTCATGCCCAGATACAATGCTCTCTCCTGTGTTTGGCTGTGGGAAAACCTTTTTTTTTATTGTGAACTTGGCACTGTCTGATGCAATCTAAGGAATTGGGGAGACATTCTAGACACAGCCACCAGGCAACTCTGTCATAACACGGGCAAAGCTAAGCATAAATTTTGCATGTAGTGTATAAGGTTTGGTTCAGTATATCTAATTAATAGGAGAAGCAGCACTCCTACAGATCTCCCAGACGCTTATGGTAGGGTTAGGGATTTTGGTTGATTAAGCGGTTCATTGTCAAAACCGATAAAGCCCCTCATCTCATTAGAGAGGACCCCCAAATTCCCCTCAACAGTAATCCTTGCATGCCACTGTCTGTCAGGTCCTGCAGTTGTGTGTGTGTTTTTATGAAGTGAGAGAGAGAGAGAGAGAGAGAGAATGAAAGAAAGAGCAGCATTTTTCAAGCTTCCAATCAACTAATGACATTTTACTAACTCACAAAGGAACCACTGATCCATCACCTCATAATAGTGCACCACAGGCTTGTGCGTTTCAAGATACATCAAAATAGTCCTGAACAAAGTCAAAGTCCAGCTCATGTATAAACCAGATATATGTCTATAAATCATGAAAGCAAAGTTCAGAGCATGAGTATAAATCACTGTCATCAGCGTAAAGGCAAAGATACCAGCCTGCCAAACCCTTCCACTGCACTCACCCTTCTTCTTGAAGACTGAAAGCAGAGAGTGGATGCTCTTCCTCAGGTAGACCACCATGCCTACACCGGCCCCATGGCAAACTTGAATGTAGTGTAAAAATCAGAACAGAGTCTGAAAAGTCCTCTTTGTGCCACAGATCCTGATGCTCTGACTTGTGCGAGCGAGCAAGGCTTGAAATCACTGCGCAGAGCCAAGACTGAGAACAGTTATAGATGGCCCGCTGTCAGAGTCAAAAGCTCTTTCTCCTTTGCAAAGTGTCTGGGCGACTTGGGAAGGACAAGTGCACAATAAGATCTGCCTCCAGCCAAGAAGCCTGTCCCAGCTGCCTTATCCCTGAGTCTGTTACCCTCCTCCTCCCCTCCCCCTCCGCCCTCTCTGTCTCTGTCGCTCTCTCTCCTCCACTGCAACTCCCCCTCTATTGTCAAATGATGACACCCCCCCCCCCCCCCCCCCCCCCCCTCCACCCCTCAGCAAAACGGCTGTCAAAAGTTTGGCTTTTCTTCCAGAGCCGTCCACCCCCACTTCCCTCACACGCTCATGAACAGACACGTGTGTATAATGCGTGTACACACGACCCCCATGAATCCCTTGTTAGGGTTTGTTGGGTTTTTGTGGTGGCAAGCAGGCCAACGCTCTTACACGCTGTTTGCAGCCAATAAATAGAGCCTCAGTTCTCTTTTTTCACGAAATCACCTCCTCCTACACATATTGGAATATTTTTAAACCCAAGGCTCATCTTTGTTCAATGTCTATCGTTTTTTTTTTTGATGAATGAAAGAAAATGTTGTGTATCGACTATTTAAAACTGCTATTTGTGGCATTTCAACTAGGGCTGACTGATATATCGATGTAATAAAAATGTTGTGATATGATACTAGATATCATCTGGGATTTTAGACATTGTAATGTGATGTTATGACATAAATTTCATCTTTTCCTGCTTTTAAAAGTATTTAAAAGTATTAGTCAGTTCTAGTTGTTTAATTATTTGCCTCTAGCAGCTTGGTCATCATATCCACATTACAAGTGAGTGTTTATCAAAAATCTCTTGTGTGCAATATACTATGAAAGCACTAATAGTCATCCCTACAATACTGTCACAGTACCGATATTGAGGTATTTGGTCAAATATATCACAATATGTAATTTTGTCGGTATCGTCCAACCCTAATTCTAACATCCGTATCCTGGTTCGACCCTCTAACTGCCCACAGAAGTTCCACACATCTTCCTCTGTCCTTTCTCTCATCTTTCAGAGTTAAAGCCTTCAGCATCATGCATGACTCGGTCTCGTTGCCACATTATCCAAGGGCTACAGTGGACCACAGATATTGCATCTTCAAAGTAAAAACCTAAATAATAACTATTCCATCTCCTCTGTTTCACTACATCACTTTCTTCAATGTTCTCTCTTTCCTCCTCCAGCCTCTCCCTCTTTCTTTGCACGCCTCCCTTTCTTTTCCCCCGTGTCTTTCTCCTTCTCAGCCTTTCTCTCCCCTTGTCTGCCCCTTGGCTTCGTAGACACAGAGGTCTACTTTGAGTTATAAATAGCCAAAAGTGCCTCGGATCACTCAGTTCATCGTGGCAGCTCAAATGCCGCTGTGTGTGGATGGGTGTTTCTCTGCGCCGACTTATGTTTCCTGATAAACTGCGGAGGGCATGAAATACAACACGGCTGTGCAAAACAAACACAGAAATGGCTGATTTGGACAAGCAATCGACCGGCACAGTGTCCCAATATGATTTCCCTGGTGTGGAGGCAGGACTTTGATTCCTCTGCCCCCTGAATGGCTGTGTTTATTCCCAATAAAGTGGCCCGGCAGGGGGGCTACAGCTGGCCCATACAACCCGACCAGCTGGAAGGACACGGTATTAAAGCAATTACCTTCATCCATACGCCCACCATCCACACTCACGCCGCCTCAGCCCGGGGCCCCTGGCACTGGGTAAAGAGCCCAGGCGAGTGGAGGCAGCTAAGATTTAGGCTTCTCCAGGAACGCCTAAGAAAAGAAGAAGAAGGAGAGATTCCCACCCCGGCGTGTCGGGTCACACTGCCCGGCCTGGTGTGCTGGCAGCGAGTCAGCCAGGAGGTGAGAGGCAGGCGGATAAGCTGAGGCCTTGAGGAGAGCAGCTTTAAACACGGGAGCCATGCCAGAGGATTAACGCTGCCAATGGCTTAACCTGTCTCTCTTTTCACCCAGCACTCCCTTCTTCCTGACATTTATTTTTCCTCTCATCTCATTCTTTCTCTTAACACTACTTTGTTTTTCCTGTTTCACCCGTCTCTGATCCCGATTTTTAAAAAATTTTTATATGAGCACGCACAAGCTCTTAAAAACTTTTGTTTATGGAGCAAGTGACATCACCCCGGCAAGCAATTCATACTCATTAACTCCGAATCCATATTAATTTGTGGGGGAATATTTTCCGATATGGGACGTGGTAGATTATGTGCGTAATAAATCAGCCGCGTTTTTCAGTGGTGTGGTCCTTTAAACTCTCAGCGCTCTCTTTCTCTCTCTCTCAAAGAAGAAATCCCCGACACACTCAGCCCATACAATGTTCCCCACCCCAGTGCAGACCTTTACTATCTGCCAATTTTGGGGGTTTCTGGCCCAGCCTCTATACCCCCCTGTTGTTAACTAAGACCCCTCATATCAATATTCATTAGTGGGCATAAAGAGACACCATCTGGCCTGGAGAGAGAGGGCAAAGGGGAGAGAGGGCTTCAAATGCCTTTGAATCAACACACACACAAACACAATTCCACCACATCAGCAAAATGACACAATGTATTATAATAGAGAAGATTAACACAATGTTACGCTGATGCAGGCGACTGAAACTTCATTCAGTTACATTTCGACTAGGGCTGGGTATCATCACTGATTTGCTGATTTGTTGTGATTCCAATTCACAAGACCACGATTTAATTTGATTTTCAATTCTATCGAGATTGGGTTAGGGTTGCTATTAGAATACCAGTTTTACTTAGTTTGTCCACAGGGGGGAAAATATATAAAAAGATCATTTCAGGAATTAAATGAATCCATGAAGATCTATTCAAGTCGGAAAATCAGTCAAGTAAACCCAGCCCTGATTTTGACCACATGAACAGACGGTCAAAGCCAAAGATTCTCAGTTGGCTTGGTAGTTCCATTCACCAATTCTGCATTGAGATCTTAAGGCTGAGCAGAGCCACACCTCAAGGGCCACTCAGAAGTTGCTTTACAGCTTTTTATGTCTGACTCTAGAGAAAATGTTATAAATCAGTCGCATCAGGTTGTTCGACTTGTTAGCAGGTCAAACTGCCTATTCGGAGGACAATCAGAGTTCATGGAGGCAACAAAACATGCTGCTTAAAGAGTCAAAGGTCAGTCCAACTCCTCCAGAAGCTAGAACCACTTTAAAAATATCTATCATACTTGTCATGCCATTCTCTCTGTTTTTTTTTTTTGTTTTTTTTTTTGTTTTTTTTCAAAATTAACTTTCATCTTATGTTACACTGGATGAATTTTGCGTTTGGAGGTATGCTGGGCACCCACCGCAACCCCCTCGAAAGCAAACTAAAACTGCAGTTTGACTGATGAAGACTGTTCAAGAAAAACTGCTACCAACAGTTTGTGCTTGCATGCGAATTGCATGAGAATGGAAATGCCTATGAAACAGTATTAACATCATGTGAGCCTACAACTCTACTGAAACCCAGACTAATGAAATAACTAATAATGGCAAATGTTAAATTCATGGTAAAAAAAAAAAAAAATAAAAAAAAAATGTTGTTTTCATGCAGCTGTGATGAGGGAGTAACCTCTATAATATCCATATTGGACCAAGTATCTGGCTGATATCCAACATTAGAAAAAACAAGGCACATATTGGCTTGATACATTGGTGGAAATCATTCTAATTATGAGAGCTAAGCTGCCCTGCATCAACAATGTTCCTCTTTGTACCCGCCCCTGGAATTTTTGCTCCACTAGAGAGCGCTGCATCAACTCTCACTCTGACTGGACTGCAAGTATGAGACTGCAAAAAAGCAGAGGACCCCATGAAGACATTTATTGTAGATCCACAGGTCAATTTGCGGCGTTGCAGGACAAAGGAGCAGCTGGATGTGAAGTATATGACTCCCACTGGACTGACCAGGCCCACACCCTGATACACACACACACACACACAGAAACACACACACTTATTGGAAAATGTAATACTGTGACCGCATGGTGCATATTAGCTCATCTTGTGTCCTCGGCTCACCCTCCCATTTGCTGCACAGCGGAGGGAGGAGATACATAGAGAGGCAGAGCACAGAAAGCGATAGTTGCTCTCCTGCCCTTGTAACCTCAACATCAGTATCAGGTGAGAGTGCAGAGCACTGGAGCATGGGAAGCAACAGAGTTTCCACTTCATGCCTGGCTGGCTATGAAGACTGCCACTGTGTGAGCGAGAGTGTGTGCTTCAGTACATGCATGCTGTGTGTGTGTGTGTGTGTGTAAGACAGACGGATCAGGAGACAGGGAGTAGGAGGGAAAGAGAGAAAAAGAAAGAGAAAAAGAAATCAAGGCGGAGGCAGGTACAGGACTGTAAAGATAACTGCAAAAATGACAACGAGCAACATGGGTGACGAGGAAGTTATGAATCATTGATCACTGCAGGTCTTTGAGACAGAGAATAGGGTGAGCCAGGCCTCCTCTGCAGAGCAACGCATCTGATCAATAAGCTCCTTCATGCCCAGGATTGTCTTACCCTCCTCACAGACTACCTGAGCAGGGGTGGCCAGGCATCTGCTTTTGGCTGCCAGAAGAACAGACAGACAAATAGATAGAGGAAGGAAGAATGACTGAATCACCTGTAATGATTGAAGACCATGAAGACTGGCTCATTTTTGACTTCTCGCCCACAAATGTATTGGTTGCATGAGTGTGTGTATAGCATATGCTTTTGAGGTCTGAGAAGTCAAAGCTAACTTAACACTGATTTACTCTGATTCATATTCAAAAATGTGTATAGCACAATGTAGGACTGAATGTACAGTATCTAATTTGTCATAACCAATTCATGCAAACTGACTCATATTTGACTCATTTCCCCGACTAATGACTTCAGTGGAGAGCTGTCTCATCCCAAGGTCAGACAGTGCTCACTGTACCTGGCAGATGATATTCAGACCTTGGCTATTAGTCTCACAACACAATGATGCTCTTTCTCAATCCGCGTATTGTTCGGGAAGTGCTGTTGCTTCCTTAAGCGAGGCTGCCGTCTCTCGATGGTGATGATGCCAAGTGGGACCAGTGTTTGCCCTGAGGTGTTTTTCACCCTCGCAGTGCGGTGAGGATTGCTCCACGCGGCGTCATGGTCGAGGGATACACAAAGACAACAGGCACTTGTTCGGCAAAGAGGTTTGGGACTTCCTTGTCCTCGGCTGGGCTTGTTTCCCTCTATTGTTGCTGTCATGTGGCTTAATAATTTTCACCTTCAGCCCAGCCTCCTGAAATTTCGTAACATGAGTTTCGTGTCATAAAATGTGAATCTATACTCCATGGGTGGAAAGTGATAAATTTGATTTCCCACCAATGAAAGGAGACACGACTAGATACATACAGCAGTTTGACATAGAAATATTGGAAAATAAAGGTATATATATATATATATATATATATATATATGCCATATTAAACTCTGATGAACTGGGTTCAATTCCCAAACTAGGCCAAGTGTCATCCTGTGAGAACATTCACAATTTTTAAATCTTTTCTAATTTAAACATAATGTAAACCTTATCCTTATCAAATGGTCTTAATCTCCCGACTTTAATTTAACCCTGTGTCATCAACTTTTCTCTTCATGGACGAGTGAAAATAGCCTGGCCATTTTGTCACATAATGCAATTCACAGTGGAGCGACGCTGTCTTCATTTAATTTGTGCCCACGACACATACGCTGTGTTTCAGACTCTGCACTCATTTCGCAAAATCATGAGACTGTGTCCTCTAAGAGAGAGTGAAATCAGCACTCCTTCTCCTCTTTGGTTTGCCCTTTCAGTCCTCCTCCTTGTCACGTCTAATCACCCCACTCTCTTTCGCTCCTGTTCCCTTCTTCACCTCTCGTCCTCCCACTGTGACGCACCCAGAGCTAATCAGAAATGCAGGTGATCCATGGGCGACGACACGTACTGTATTCGGTGATTTATGTCCTCTCCCTCCTCCCGTGCCCTCTTCCCTCGCCCCCATTTCCTCAGCCCTCTGCAGACTGTCTTCATCACTTTCCCTCAGTATCCCTCCTCATATCTCCGCCCTTCTATCTCCACTTCTCCTGCTGTAATCTCGCCACCATCTCCAGGGTCCTGTAGGACACAGGAGGTTGTGTTTTTTGTGTTCGCTGTATGACCAAACTCACACATCCTATAGATAAAATGATGAATGCATTCAGTCTTAAAGCGCCTATTTCATCCTCAGAGGGCCACCTCAACACATGCTGCATGATAATATCATAACAAGATACATGAAACATGAGATATTCCATAATTCATGGAATTATCTGACCAATCTCTCTCTCTTTCCTGTCCCTGGTTAATACTACACTACTCAGTGTTGGACAGGTGAGCACGTAACTCAAGCCCACCACAGCAGCCATAGAATACAAATCAGTGGAATGGTGATGAACAAAATAACGGTGGCTCTCTGTGTGTGTGTGTGTGTGTGTGTGTGTGTGTGTGTGTGTGTGCGCATGCTGGTGCGTCGAGGCCATTGTGGGTTTATTGTTGGTCACATTTTAACCCTCTCTTGCTTTGCTCTGGCAGTTTCATTACCTCCCTGAGATGGAAAGAAAAAGAAGGAATGACAGAGAGGAGGGAATGAGAGAGAGAAGGAGTGAGGAGGAGAAAGAGGGAGAGAGAGAGGGAGGGGAGGGAGGGGGGTTACAGCCAATGTGGGCACTCAACACAAGCCACCAGCAAAATGTTGCCTGGACTTTGCCTGGTGGTTGAGTTGGTTTTCTTCTATTTTGAAAATCATACTTGTGAGATGATCATACTTGTAAGTCCGTCTGTCACTGTGGACTGCTTTAACTCGTAACTCTCACAATGTGAGTAGAACTAGACAGATTTAAATTATAGGAAGATCTTTTGAGGAAGCACACATTTTTTTTTTGTTCCTGAAAATATACCGCCAAGTAGATTAAAGCTCTGGCAGGCGTGTATGTGATTGCCCTTGTCTGTCTGTCCATCTTTATATCAGCAGGATAACTTGAACAACAGACAAATCCGACAGGGGCTTGGTCGGATCGCTTGGAGTGTCTGTTCTGTTTTACCCATGGTTAACATGTGGGATGTGTAGTGGGCGAGACAAGGCAGGATGACTCAAAAGGTCTTTGACAGATTTGCAGCAAACTTTGTGGTAAGGCTGGTTAGAGTGATTAACGGCCAATCGGCCTCGAGAGGCGTGGCGATGGTGGGACTTTGCACAGCCATGGCTGTATTTTCTAAATGCATTCATGTAAAGGGGGGACAAGGCGGCACTGAACCCGCTTTACCCGCTGATTGGCTGCAAGGGGTGTGTCCTGTAATGACATTGCTAAAAGGGGACGTGGCTTAGCACAAACATTTTATTACAGAAGTTTTACCCACTGTGACTGATCTTCTCTCCTCTATACCGCTGCATCACTGCATGTAGAATTTAGCGACATCACTCACTGAGCACAGCTGTCTCCTTTTAAACATCTGTCTAACCTGTGCAAGATCACTCCTGAATTTGCTACGGTGATAATCCCGACTTGGAAGAGGCTGGTAAACCTGAGCCGCTGCGAATGACTCCACCTTTAGACCCTCAAATTCCACGAGGGCGCACAAACCGAGAGCTATACTTATCTGCTTCAGTGCCCACCGAGGGCAAAAATAGAAACCGCCACTCTTTTCGTAACGATCTCTCTTCCTCTCTCTGTTTCTCTGGCCCTCTCAGACAAGGGGACTTTGATCTCTCTCATTTACAGGGAGGAGCTGTTTTCCTGCTCGTCAACTCCAACTTAACCGCATTTCGAGCGCAAAACTGAAACATGAACGTGAGTAGAGATATAGAGAGATGCACAGCACAGACACAGATGACCCACTCTTCGCTGCATTCGCCGACAGTCTCAGAACAGGATAATAAATCTGTTTGTTGCTGGTTGGTGTGTGGGAGAGAGCAAAGGCGTCCCCCGGCTGACCCCTGAAAATTAGAGAGAGACAGATCCAAAGGCCTCCAGCCAAAACCACCCTGAGAAAGAGAAAGAGAGAGAGGGACAGAGAGAGGCAGGGCAAACAAAGAGCATATACGACAAAAAAGCGTCTGTGAAGTTATTCAGCCTTTTCTAATGTTGTTTTTTGGAACACAAGTGAAGAATTCTTGCCTCCAGATTAAAAAGTCACAGACAGTCACAGACAGAATGACTTGTTAAGATGGCTATTTTTTTTTACAGGGTAGTCAGAAAGCCTGCTGGAAACAGTCACACAGTCCACAACAGAAACAGAAGTAGCAGACCTAAAATAGAAAGAAGGTATAGCAGGCTATTTGAGGCCGGTCCGTGCCTCCCTAATGGCGAGCAGCCTCATTTATTATGATTGATGAGTTAATGAGAGGTCTACAGCTTCCGCAACAGTCCAAAGCACAGAGCCGCCGCCGAGCAGGACCGGACAGGCCAGACGCCCTCAAGTCTGACTCTGCTATGGGACCTTAAATCCCTCTTTGTTGAGGTATGGACATCCCCATGTTTGTCTATTCAGCTGTGTGTCTCCTCTGCTTTAAACAGCTAACATGTCCAAACAAGTAATTTAGTCTCATATTTACTTTTTTTTCCCCTTAAAAAAGTGAAGAATTCTGCCAGTGGGGTGATATCCTTTCCTTAGTTTGGATTTACAACATATATTTCAGGAACTGTCAGAAGAAAATGGATCACTGATCACACGATAGTAAAAATCCTTAATTTAATCTTCATGAGAAATCATTTATGTCAGTCTTTTGAGCGATAAAAACTGTCTCGTACAAGTTCATGAGTTTATGGATCGTCTTATCTATCCTTTAATTACATTTGTATAATTACCTCTCTTGTACCGTCAAGTGGCACCCACTTGAGTCGAGACTGATGGATGACAGGCCAAAAGACAGATGAGTCTCTGCTCACTGTCACAGAGCAACAAACACCCATATGGATTACGGCCATAAATCCATGCAGGCATTCCAGCTGAGACAGAGATGACATTATCATGGGAAAAATTAGTTTCGCGTTTAACAACAGTGCAAACTCCCAACCTCCTCGACCTTCTCCACAGCAGAAACGACACAGCGTCAAAATGTCATTGTCTGGATTGTCTCATTGTAGAATCCCAGTGTGCGCCTGGGATTGACCTTCCTCTGAACCAAAAACTTTATTCACTTTATTCACTCTGTGGAATCAAATCCTAGAAATTTTCAAGATATTTTCATCCGGCAAACACTCATGTCTTATTCTTAGTCTGAAGTGTGTGTGAGATGAAAAAAAAAATATGTATCAACATCCTGAATGCTGAGCTGTATGGTACAAGGGAGCAAATTCACAGCTCATTGGACATCTGAATCACACCCAACACATTAGGTCTGAACAGACGCTGGCTATGTCCAATATGGGCAGCACCAAGCATCACACATGTAAACACACACACACACACACACTCACACACATGAATACACAGGCAATGGAGGTATTAGTTTGGTCCGTCAGCAACATAACCGCATTAAAGAAGAATGACGGAGTTTTGTGAGTGTGTGTGTGTGTGTGTGTTCAGCATCCCCGTCCCATTCTGCCCTTTGTGAGCCTTCACTAAGTGTAGCAGCGACACAGTTACTCTTCCTCAGTGAAATCCTGTTACACATAGCCAGTAAACAAAGCTTTCCCTCGTAAACAAGGCGACTCCTTTTTTTCCGACTAAATCTGTTACAAAACACATGCAAAACCATGTGAAAGGACGACAGCGTGTTTGAGTCAACCTCCTGCCAACTGCTGAGGGACAAAAAAGGCCGAGGCTGGCACCGGCCCTGTGCCATCTGTTTGCAACAGATCCTCAGCCACCCAGTGCAAACCTCCTCGCCCACATGAAGCCCAGGTCTCATGACTCCGGTAACACGACATAACCGATGGGGTAGGGGTTAACAACACTGGTGGACAATATACCGGTGCTCTGTGTATAATGCAGCAAATGAGCCTTAGGTTTTCTAGAGGTGAGAATCTGATTCAGTTTGAGTCACACTTCACTATTTGGCAACTGAATTAAATAAAAAACTTTTCTTTTTGGAAGTAAGAAGCAAGAAATAAGTCACATCGTCCTTGGTCTGAGAGTCTTTTGTCAATATGCCTTTTGTCAATCTTTAGAAAGGGTGTACATGAGCATGTTAAAATGTAATTTTAATCTATGAAGACAGAAACTGGTGGATAACCTCAAAGAAAAGCGGCTCCAACACTCACTGGGTAACCCTGAGAATTTAAGCTCAGCTAAAGCTTTTGGTTACAGACCACTATGTAATATCTTTTTTTGTGTGAAAGAGAAAAGTCTCTGTTTGTCCAAAGATGAGGCATCTTGCCGTTGGCTATTAAAGTGAAGAATGTAGAGTATGTTTGCTTTGTGACCTGGAGGACATTCAAAATGAATTGCATGTTATGTTTTCCTGCACTCTATTTGAGAACTTGAGATTACCACTATCATGCAACTTTAAAATCCTGTGTTACTGCGGTCTGATGGAAAAGATAAGCTGGAATGGACTTTTGAGCATAACACTACGAGTTTTATATCTGAAGCCTGGGAAAGGAGACAGGCTATGAGACTACTAACAAAAGGAAAACAGATTTACTTTAATAATCTATATTCTAGAGAAGAATTTTATTGACCAAAAAGCTGCAATTTATAGGATTCTGTTGCACCACAATATTAGGTCTTTTTTTTTTTTTTTTAAGAACTGTGAATGAGTTGATTTGTAGCATTTCATACCCATTCAGTCTATTTGTTCAGCAGATCAATTCAGTTGAATTGTCAGAATTTATAATAAATTTAGCATTGATGGACTGAGAATCATTACACCCTCTTACACCACTAGCAAGTGAAATAATGAACATTGTCACAAAATGTGGAATGTGGAGCTTGTTATTGGATATTGGTTTTAGTATCGGTGATGCTTCTAACCAGAGACAAAAAATAACACGTCTGTACCAGCTTTCTAAAATATTTTATCTGAATGAGCACTTTGAGACTAACAATAAAAGCTCCTTTGATTGATGCATAACTCGATTACAGTGAAGTTTAATTTTTTAAGTGATATCAGTTTCTTCTCCATCAACTGGGCAGAGCAGAATTCAGCCGGGAACGTCACAAGTTTCCAGTTTTGGATTGGATATGGCCCTTTTGAAGACGGGACAAAAGACAAAAAACAAAACAAAACAAAACAAACCCTAACGTGGGCAATAAAAGATAAATTTGTCCTTGTTTCACGGTGATAAATTTTAAAACCCAGCCATGCCAAAACTTTAAAACACAACCTTCGAATTGGCAGGATTGCTGTCATGTGTGTACATGTGGATGTGTGGATGTGTGTGTGTGTGTGTGGTGTGTGCGTGCTTGCATACACTGTCTAATGTTTTAACTCAATTTAGGTGGTGATGCAGGAAGCCACTGGACTGAGCCCCATTACAGAGCAATCTGAACACTGAGTCCCTTTACGCTGGAGACAGAGCGCCCACTCTGATGCACTGAAGCTGCATGAGGGTGAACCACGCTCAGAGCCATTGGTGGGTGGCAACATGCGACTCAAAATACATATTCCTCAAATGTTAATGTTAATTTCAGTATTTCCATTAGCATTACAAAGAACAAACTAGTCCCTACTCTTCTAAATGTCAGATTATTAAAAAAACATTTTGAACCAGTTCCCCTGAAGTCTTTTCATCAGTGGTGGAAAGAGCACAACAAACTGTTATTCAAGTAGAATATGATGGCTGAGTCTACATTGATGATATTATCCCCCCTTTCTCCACATTTAATCTTTTATTGCTAAGCTTTTATTGTGAAATTTGGAAGTGACAAAAAGTAGAACCAACAAAGCAGAAGCAGGTTCCTCTTCTCATCTTTGCTGGCTGAGCTTTTATTGTGAAAGGTTCCACAATCTGTCGCTGATCATTTGCTCACTGTGATGGATATGATTTAAAATGTAGTGAAGCACAAGCAACGATGCACTTAAGTAAAAGAAAAATGTAATTAGTTACCGCCGCCTCTGAGATCTGGTCATCGTCTTTATAATTGAGATGAGAAATGACAGAAAAAGTTCATTTTCTCATTCTTTGAGTTTATCGAGTAAAAGATGTAAAAGATGTCAATTCTAAATTTTGAGTAATAAAGTAGGAAAAGTAATGGAACGGCTGCTTTAACTTATCAAATTACTTCTGAAACGCATGAAGTAGTAAGTAACATATGACTTTTCCAAGGGATGAGCCCAATACTAATCATAACCACGGCTGAAATAACAGGATTTCTTTCCCAGTGATATCTTTAGTGAGACCTGGGTCAAATCATCGCATCACACAGAAACACAAACACGTCTCTTTTTGCCCTCGTGAGACTCGCTATATGGCTGAGGATCGTTCTGGATATGCCATTCAGTGCTACAAAAATTCCCATGCTACATTTAGACCCAGAAAATGTAACCACAACTGCGTGCTGCCAGAAATGTCTCTTTCCATTTGGAAAAAAAAACAAAACAAAAAAAACAAAACAAAAAAAGTTCCTATTCTTGCTGCTGGAGGGCATGATAAGAGAGACAGAGAGGAAGAAGGTAATGATCTCCCCTCATTTCTAGGGAACAGGGATATTTTGGTGCAACAGGCCAGAACATGATGTTACAAGGTGAAACATCCACAGTGACAATTAAAACAAGCAGCGCCGAGACAGGGCCGTGCTGCCTTCAGAGCCCCTGGGAACATAACGTTACAGGGAGAGGAGGAAGAAGACGAGGAGCGACGAATGACAGGGCTTTTCATAGCCTTTCAACAGACGCAGCACTCTGTACTTACTCTGCATCACAGGCATAATAGGAAACAGAAAAGTTGGAGACGGAGAAGAAAGGGACGAGAGGGACGGAGAGGGAAGTGAGCAGACGCCGAGGAGCTGGGTTGAGAGACGAGGCTTAAGAATAACTCGCGCATCTCCCCACCGCGCCGTCGCTTGTGGTGGGGAATACGGCGCAAAAAAGA
The DNA here is from genome assembly GCF_902150065.1 of Myripristis murdjan. Taxonomy (NCBI): domain Eukaryota; kingdom Metazoa; phylum Chordata; class Actinopteri; order Holocentriformes; family Holocentridae; genus Myripristis; species Myripristis murdjan. The sequence goes on along the minus strand of NC_043990.1, from coordinate 23,434,474 downwards.
TATTTTGGATGTAGGAAGCAGAGAATAAAGAAGACAAGAGGGCGAGGGAAGAGGAACGGGGGCTGTGCATGCGTGTGTTGTAGATGTTCCTGTGTAGGTTGTGTTTAAAAAGGAGAGAGGAGCAATGAAACGCGAGACAGGAAGAAAGAGACCGTAAAAGATCGTGGCTGCAAGGAAGGAGGGAGGGGGGGGGACGGAGCGAGGCGTGGGAGGGATAGATAGTAGGGAGGAAAAGTCATCCTCTCTTTATCCGGGCAGTATGATGCCTAAGCTCTCTGTGGGGAGCCCATGACATTGACAGTGGCACATGGTAAATGAGATCTTCAAAGGAGGACGGCGAAGAGAAAGCCCCGCTTACAGAAATCAAAAGGCTTACCCCGCAGGATAATGGAATGTGGAATATCACAGCCTGCACAAGACCGTTTTAATGGAAAAGGCCGGGAAATCTGCTTACCGCCTTGTTCTCCAACTATACATAGCCCTACACTTGTGTTTCTCTGGATTTCTCTCCCCATTATATCATATTCTCTCCGCGCAGTGACGCCTTCCTGCTCTCCCTCCCTGTTTCTGCCGCTTTTCCGCTCTCATTCTCATTCCTATCTTCCTTCATTAAATCTCAAGTCACTCCGTTTTTGCCATTAACGACGGACGTAGGTGTGCAGGCCCGTCCGTGCAGATCGGAGCGGGGCCGAGATGCCGATACCCTCCCAATACAAACGCAGCCAGCGGGCCAAGGTCGGGGAGATAGCAGCATAAAGATGAGGAAGGACAGCGGAGTGCGGAGGGAGGGAGACGGAGATGAGAGCAAAAGAGAGAGAGAGGGAGCAGTGGCAATGTAAGAGCATGTCGGCACAGCGGTTTTCAAAGTGGGGTCTGGGGCACCTCAGGGGTCCTTGTGGGGCCTCCGGGGGGTCCTCAGCAACATGAGTTAAATTTCACAATATTTTAAGTCACGTGTGATACACAAAGTATACAAATTATTTGAGCACTGGTTTAATCTCACTGCCATGTATGACATCTGAATAATTTAATGTGCAACACACACCAAAATGTGCTTTAATATTCGGGGCCCTACTGTGCAAAATTATTTTAATGGGTGTTTTTGGCTTCCCCCTGAGCAATTTTTAGCTCATTAAAAGCTTTAAAGAGGTCAAAATGGTAGATGTCAAGGCTAAACCTGGGAAACATGCCGTCTAAAAGTGAAAGTTTAGTAGATGTGTACGTCTTCGACTGCATCTTCTGAGATATAGGACAAGATGTATAAATCATTACCTTGTACATTGTTTAAATGACGCCTAGCGCTCAATTCCTGAAAATCACATGAAAATGTTTTAAATCCCGTGTTGATAAACCTGGGGTTTACAGTGTGAGCAATTTATTTATCCTGACAACACACACACCACTCGCTGTCCTACTGCAGAAACGTGCTGGGCTGAAAGTCTATCCCGTGATCAAAGCCGCTTGCGGTTTTGCCCTGCAGAGAGGACAGTTATGAGAAGGTAATATGAAACATCTGGAGACCCATCTGCTCCACGACATGACTTTATAAAATCTCAGGGGGCCTCAAGACTGAAAGAATGATACAGAGAGGGAGAGAATGTCTTTCTTTGCCCGTGTGTGTGTGTGAGTCTTTCTGACCACCTGTGCATGCAGCAAAGTGAGTTCATGGCCAGCTAATCTCGTCCACTGAAGCCACTGTGTTCATACTCCCATCAGTGGATGAATAGGCGTCTTTGTGACTGCGGAGCAAGGCTGGCAACACACGTTGGGTCGCTCTACAGCATTTGAGCGCAGAAAAACACCTCCAGTCACTGTTAAGTGATGCTGGAATTGATAAATTCTTTGTGTCAATTGCCAAGCACAGAAAATTTAATGAAAGTCCTCAGCGTCCACACACCTACGAGAACATGTTGTCTGTGTCCTCTTGGAAAAAAAAATCCACAAGGATGCAACATTCGATAATTCAGTTAACTCAGAATTGTGACCATATGGCTGTCCCCTACTGCTGCACATTTGAGTAATTAATCTGAGGTGAATGTAATGCCTATGACTGTGCAGGACTGGAGCTTCAGACCAGTCACTAACACTAAATAATTCTGGAAATGTTTGGACATCCTCCTGTAGTCTGAGCTGGGCCCCGTGACTCACAGGTCTGCAATAGTAATACAAAACTATTGCCAGCGAAAGAGAAATAAAAAATAGCAAGAGTAGAAATGTTTTCCACCTCTGTGTTGTGCTTGACTTTGTGTTGTAGTAGCACAAACACTTCTGCTTTT